>NW_024056191.1:95000-96852 GCF_013401445.1 Tripterygium wilfordii | reverse complement strand
AAGGGTTTTTCAAACTCTTTGCCCACTTCAATTTTCAGCATCCGAGGGTCAAGCAACCAAGCATGGGCCGAGTCATAAGCCAATGGCTTACAAAGGAACATGCAAAGCGCCAACTAGTTCATTCCCATGCCCAAAAAGGGCACGAGATGAAAACAAGCAACGAGGCCATCAAATACAATCGGATATATGCAACACAGGAACGAGGGACTTGCACAAGACGCATATCTTGGGCCATGATGAAAAGTGGTTGAGCGTAGACAGTTCGGTCCACAAGAACGGAGCCTGCCAACAAACACAACCAAAACACAACTCACGTGTTGTACGTACACCCACACAGCTCCACGAGACCATCCGCAAGAAGTAGAATCACAAACCTTGGAATAACCTAGAGAAGCCACACACGAGACGATAGACACGATTGTTTCTCACAAGGAAGGCTAGAACCTTGGCTTCCCTCGCCTAATAACCACTCACATCGCTTGACTTGGTTTCCCAAGCAAACAATTGCTCGCAACTCTAGGCTTGGTACACCGTCACCGGCCAACCACGTTTCTATCCCGACAAGGAGTGCACGGCTCAGTTGCCCAAGCCAAGCACCCCGAGCTGAAAGACCATGCCTAGCACTCGTGAGCGGATCAAGACGGCGAGCGATTTGGCTAGGATGCCCACACCAATTCCCACGCATCCAATCCGCTCATTGTGCGAGAAACGACCTACCCAACGAAATTCCGATTCCCACATGTGGGCACTAGGCAAGGGCATCCTTGCAAAGAGCCCTTCCGATTCCGACGAGGAGTGCCCAGCTCAGTTGCCCAAGCCAAGCACCCCGAGCTGAAAGGCCAAGCCAAGCACTCGTGAGCGGATCAAGACGTCGAGCGATTTGGATAGGATGCCCACACCAATGCCCACGCATCCAATCCGCTCATTGTGCAGACAAACACTACCAACGAAATTCCGATTCCCACGTGGGCGCTGGGCAAGGGCATCCTTGCCGAGCGCCCACTTTCGATTCCGACAGGAGCGCCAGCTCAGTTGCCCAAGCCAAGCACCCCGAGCTGAAAGGCCAAGCCAAGCACTCGTGAGCGGATCAAGACGTCGAGCGATTTGGATAGGATGCCCACACCAATGCCCACGCATCCAATCCGCTCATTGTGCAAGACACAACCAATCCAGCGAAATTCCGATTCCCACGTATGGGCGCTGGGCAAGGGCATCCTTGCCGAGCGCCCACTTTCGATTCCGACAAGGAGCGCCCAGCTCAGTTGCCCAAGCCAAGCACCCCGAGCTGAAAGGCCAAGCCAAGCACTCGTGAGCGGATCAAGACGTCGAGCGATTTGGATAGGATGCCCACACCAATGCCCACGCATCCAATCCGCTCATTGTGCAAGACACGACCAATCCAGCGAAATTCCGATTCCCACGTGTGGGCGCTCGGCAAGGGCATCCTTGCCGAGCGCCCACGGCTTCGGTTTCCGACCTTCCGAATCCCACGTGGGGTGCTATATAGGCTGTAGTCCGCGCCAAGCACCCCTAACCGAAGCCCACGTCCCATATAGGAGGGGAGGTCTTTCGACCCACCGGACTACCCCCCTATATATATGTCTTAAGTCCGTTTTCCAAACTGGCAGTAGGAGACATCAATTTCTCAAAAAGCGTAGTCCCCCCCATTTCTCATCCCGTCAGCAGCGGAAGAGCCCTCCAAGCACACGCAGCATGCGAGGAACGAGCAATCACCCCAATTTCATATCCCGCAAGTGGGCGCTCGAGAAAGCGATCCTTGCCGAGCACCCACACCTCGATTTCCGACCTTCCGAATCCCACATGGGGTGCTATATAGGCTGTAGTCCACGCC
>NW_024056191.1:70000-72500 GCF_013401445.1 Tripterygium wilfordii | reverse complement strand
GGAGCTTAATAAGTTGCATTATAGTCACATTTCTTCCAGAGTTGCTAAAGCTGCTGCAGATTTAGAGTCTCACCAGACCATTTTTCAAAATGATAGGGATAATGCTCAGTTATTATTGCAGGACAAGCAGTTGAGGCTAAACCTGATGAACCTTAAGGCTGCTGAGAAGATGTTTTACTGTCAGAAGCTAAAGAATTCCTACTTCAAGGAAAGTGATAGAAGCTCTAGTTTCTTCCATGCTCTAATGAACCAGAAGCATAGAAGGAACTACATTCCTGCTATTCAGACTGGTTCTGGTTTACTTACCTCTTCTATAGATGAAATGGGTGAGGAGTTTGTAAATTATTTTCAGCAGCATCTGGGGTCTTCTAAGGATACTCAACCCCTAGTGGAGGCTATTGTTCACTCTGGTCCCTGCCTTGATGATTCTGCCTATGGCCCCCTGCTGGCTCCTGTGTCTAATGATGATATTAGGACTACTTTATTCAGCATTGGTGATGATAAAGCCCCTGGACCGGATGGTTACTCTTCTGTGTTTTTCAAGAAGTCTTGGGAGGTTGTGGGGGAGGATTTCTGTCTTGCAATTCAGGACTTCTTCTCTACTGGGGAGATATTGAGGCAAATTAATCATTCTGTTATTGCTTTAATTCCTAAATTGCCTAGTGTTACCTCAGTGGCTGATTTCAGGCCAATTTCTTGTTGTAATGTCATATACAAGGTCATTTCTAAAATTCTGGCTACCAGATTGGCTGCTGCTTTACAGAGTATTATTAGTCCTGCCCAAAATGCTTTTCTGGGAGGTAGGAAGATGACTGATAACATTAATTTGGTGCAAGAACTACTTAGGCAGTATGGCAGGAAAAGGGCTTCTCCTAGATGTTTGGTAAAAATTGATTTCAGGAAGGCCTTTGACTCTGTTCAGTGGGTTTTTTTGAGGCAGTTGCTATTGACCCTTGGCTTTCCTGCTAGGTTTGTTAGTTTAATTATGAAATGTGTTGAATCCACCTCCTTCTCTGTGTCAGTTAATGGGAACTTGTATGGCTTCTTTCAAGGCAAGAGTGGAATTAGGCAAGGGGACCCTTTATCTCCTTATTTATTTATCACTTGCATGGAATACTTCTCCAGAATGTTAGCTGTAGCCTCTAATCTGCCTGGCTTCCAGTTTCACCCTAAGTGTGATGTTCACAGACTATGTCATCTTGCTTTTGCTGATGATGTTCTTCTATTTTCTCGTGGTGATTTGGTTTCTGTGCAGATTCTTTATCAGCAGTTGTTGGAGTTTGGAAGGATATCTGGGTTGGAGATAAATGCCAGTAAATCTTCTATCTACTTTGGTGGGGTAAGCAATGCAGTTAAGCAGGGTATTCTCCAAACCACTGGGTTTATGGAGGGTATTTTTCCTTTCAAGTATCTTGGTGTTCCTCTCAGTCCTCATAGATTGCTTGCTAGCCAATTCTTTCCTCTTTTGCATAAGCTGGATTCAGTCATTCAGAGTTGGATGGGGAAGCATCTGTCTTTTGCTGGGAGACTTGAGCTCCTTAAGTCTGTCTTGCAGGGAATTGTGCAGTTTTGGCTTAGCATATTTCCCATGCCAGCTCAAGTTTTAAGGCAGATTACTAGAATTTGCAGGAACTTTCTTTGGAATGGCAACGTTTTGAAGGGGAATTCTGCTCTGGTGGCTTGGAGGACAGTCTGTCTGCCTAAGAATGAAGGAGGTTTGGGTTTGTTTGATTTAAAGGCCAGGAACAATGGCTTCTTGGCCAAGCATCTCTGGAATATTCACTTAAAAACTGATTCTCTATGGATTCAATGGGTTCATCACTTCTATTTGGCTCATATATCTATCTGGGAAGCAGATTGGCAGAGATCGTCTTCTCCTATGTGGAAGGCTATAATCTCTCTTAAAGACAGCTTGCTGCAAGAGAGTGGGACTTCTTATCAAACAATCAATATTATGCAGGGTTGGCAACAAGGTTCTGGCTCTTTTGCTGCTAATGCATATGAATTCTTTAGGCACAAAGGTGTTAAAGTCTCTTGGGAAAGAGTGGTTTGGGAGCATTGGTCTCTGCCTAGATACAGTTTTGTTCTTTGGCTGGCTGTTTTGGGAAGGCTTAGAACTAGGGACAGGCTCAAATTCATTCCCACTGATACTTATTGTCTTTTTTGTAGGCAAGAAGAAGAGTCTCATAGACATCTTTTCTTTGCTTGTAACTGGACAGCTACTCTATGGAGAAGGATTAGGTGTTGGTTAAGGATTAATAGGCATATGTCCACTCTGAATAGTGCCATGAGAGGCCTTAAAACTGGAAGGAGACGGCCTGATGCTAGAATGAGAAGAGTTTCCCTAGGGTTGGTGGTTTATTTGATTTGGCAGGAGAGAAACAGAAGGGCTTTTGAGGGTACTAGCCTATCTGTGGACTCTCTAATGCATAGATTTCAAATTATGTTTTTCACAGTCTCTTACTTCTATGTTAAAGACTCTAATTATAATGGTGGAGGT
>NW_024056190.1:117500-120317 GCF_013401445.1 Tripterygium wilfordii | reverse complement strand
TGAAGTACAATTCCCACCGAGCGGCGGGTAGAATCCTTTGCAGACGACTTAAATACGCGACGGGGTATTGTAAGTGGCAGAGTGGCCTAGCTGCCACGATCCACTGAGATTCAGCCCTATGTCGCTCCGATTCGTCCCTCCCCACTTATTCCAAATCAAACGATTTCCTCCCTACACCAAACAATTATCTCGCTTTTCAAATAAATCGGACTGAGGTTAGGGATTATCATGTCATGCGTCACCAAGGCATGACTTGTGTGCAACCAAGGTCAAGTCACTAAAAATCTCAACAAGTCACGAAGGCATGACGTGACACCAAGTCCCAAAATATACACCAAGGCATGGCGTGACACCAAGTCCCAAAAAATAGACCAAGGCATGGGGTGGCACCAAGTCCCTAAGAATACAATGTTGGGATATGGCGTGCCACCAAGTCTCCAAAAAAGAATACACCAAGGCATAACGTGTCGCCAATTCCATAAAAATATCACCAACTTATATCAATCTCACTTGAACATTTGAAATTGCTTGCCACAAAGTCACCGAAAACACTAAAGTGGCAAAAGGCGTGGCCTAGCCTCTAAAACGATGAAATCGGCATCAAGGCATTGTGCAGGCATTCTACTATGCACGAGACGTATAGCATGCAATGGCACGCGAAACAAGAGAACGTTTGCCTTTGGAAGAACTTTGAAGTTTGGAAAGAAATGGTGACAAGGCATGCCATAGCCCACGAAACGTGGAAAACGACTCCAAGGCATGCCATGGCCGTTGGAACGTGAGAACGTTGAAGTTTGGAAAAAATGGCACCAAGGCATGCCATGGCCGATGGAACGTCACAACTTTGAAAGTTTTGAAGTTGGAAAAAAATGGTGCCCAGAAGGCATGCCAAGGTCGTTGGAACGTCCAATATGGCACCGAGCCATGTCAAAGTCGTTGGAACGTGGGAACTTCAAAAATTTTGAAGATCAAAAAAATTCGTGCCTACAAGGCATGCCATAGCCCACAATGACACCAAGGCATGCCAAAGTCGTTGGAACGTGAGAACTCCCAACACGCTTGGTGCAAGCCTTGCGTTGGATGGGAGTTTCGCGCTGACGGGGTGAGAAATGAGCGGGACTACGTTTTTTGAGAAATTGATGTCTCCTACTGCCAGTTTGAGAAACGGACTTAAGGCATATATATAGGGGGTACTGAGGTTAACCTTCAGACCCCCGCGCGCGCTATGGGGCCGCGCGCGCTGACGGGGTGAGAAATGAGCGGGACTACGTTTTTTGAGAAATTGATGTCTCCTACTGCCAGTTTGAGAAACGGACTTAAGGCATATATATAGGGGGTACTGAGGTTAACCTTCAGACCCCCGCGCGCGCTATGGGGCCGCGCGCGCTGACGGGGTGAGAAATGAGCGGGACTACGTTTTTTGAGAAATTGATGTCTCCTACTGCCAGTTTGAGAAACGGACTTAAGGCATATATATAGGGGGTACTGAGGTTAACCTTCAGACCCCCGCGCGCGCTATGGGGCCGCGCGCGCTGACGGGGTGAGAAATGAGCGGGACTACGTTTTTTGAGAAATTGATGTCTCCTACTGCCAGTTTGAGAAACGGACTTAAGGCATATATATAGGGGGTACTGAGGTTAACCTTCAGACCCCCGCGCGCGCTATGGGGCCGCGCGCGCTGACGGGGTGAGAAATGAGCGGGACTACGTTTTTTGAGAAATTGATGTCTCCTACTGCCAGTTTGAGAAACGGACTTAAGGCATATATATAGGGGGTACTGAGGTTAACCTTCAGACCCCCGCGCGCGCTATGGGGCCGCGCGCGCTGACGGGGTGAGAAATGAGCGGGACTACGTTTTTTGAGAAATTGATGTCTCCTACTGCCAGTTTGAGAAACGGACTTAAGACATATATATAGGGGGTACTGAGGTTAACCTTCAGACCCCCGCGCGCGGCTAGGGGGCCGCGCGTGCTCTGACGGGATGAGAAATGGGGGGACTACGTTTTTTGAGAAATTGATGTCTCCTACTGCCAGTTTGGAAAACGGACTTAAGACATATATATAGGGGGGTAGTCCGGTGGGTCGAAAGACCTCCCCTCCTATATCGGACGTGGGCTTCGGTTAGGGGTGCTTGGCGTGGACTACAGCCTATATAGCACCCCATGTGGGATTCGGAAGGTCGGAAATCGAGGTGTGGGTGCTCGGCAAGGATCGCTTTCTCGAGCGCCCACTTGCGGGATATGAAATTGCGGGTGATTGCTCGTTCCTCGCACGCTGCGTGTGCTTGGAGGGCTCTTCCGCTGCTGACGGGATGAGAAATGGGGGGGACTACGCTTTTTGAGAAATTGATGTCTCCTACTGCCAGTTTGGAAAACGGACTTAAGACATATATATAGGGGGGTAGTCCGGTGGGTCGAAAGACCTCCCCTCCTATATGGGACGTGGGCTTCGGTTAGGGGTGCTTGGCGCGGACTACAGCCTATATAGCACCCCACGTGGGATTCGGAAGGTCGGAAACCGAAGCCGTGGGCGCTCGGCAAGGATGCCCTTGCCGAGCGCCCACACGTGGGAATCGGAATTTCGCTGGATTGGTCGTGTCTTGCACAATGAGCGGATTGGATGCGTGGGCATTGGTGTGGGCATCCTATCCAAATCGCTCGACGTCTTGATCCGCTCACGAGTGCTTGGCTTGGCCTTTCAGCTCGGGGTGCTTGGCTTGGGCAACTGAGCTGGGCGCTCCTTGTCGGAATCGAAAGTGGGCGCTCGGCAAGGATGCCCTTGCCCAGCGCCCATACGTGGGAATCGGAATTTCGCTGG
>NW_024056190.1:50000-52500 GCF_013401445.1 Tripterygium wilfordii | reverse complement strand
CAGCTCCAGAATCCAGCTCCAAATTACTCAGAAATCTACACCAGTTAGAAAGGAGAAAAAACCCCTAAACCCCACTCACAACTGAAAGACCCCATCCAGACCACATTCCAGCCACTAATCAAGCAAGAGAACCAATCCACCCCAGGACTATCTAGCATCCAGTTAGGCACAGCTGCAGCAATAAAGCCAGAATAGATGTGAGTCATAAACCCAGGATAGTCCAGAGTGGTCCAGACAGCAGAGGGCCAAATCCAGAGCAGAAGCCCAAACCAGCAATCCTTATGAATAAGCAAATCAGGCCCATAAATAACCAAGCTACCCCATTTCTTCTTCAAGCAGCAACCAAACAGTCTGAACTGGAGATAACCCTCCATCCTGACCCAAGAAAGCCAGACTAACAGAGACAGACAGATATCAACCTCCACCATTATAATTAGAGTCTTTAACATAGAAGTAAGAGACTGTGAAAAACATAATTTGAAATCTATGCATTAGAGAGTCCACAGATAGGCTAGTACCCTCAAAAGCCCTTCTGTTTCTCTCCTGCCAAATCAAATAAACCACCAACCCTAGGGAAACTCTTCTCATTCTAGCATCAGGCCGTCTCCTTCCAGTTTTAAGGCCTCTCATGGCACTATTCAGAGTGGACATATGCCTATTAATCCTTAACCAACACCTAATCCTTCTCCATAGAGTAGCTTGTCCAGTTACAAGCAAAGAAAAGATGTCTATGAGACTCTTCTTCTTGCCTACAAAAAAGACAATAAGTATCAGTGGGAATGAATTTGAGCCTGTCCCTAGTTCTAAGCCTTCCCAAAACAGCCAGCCAAAGAACAAAACTGTATCTAGGCAGAGACCAATGCTCCCAAACCACTCTTTCCCAAGAGACTTTAACACCTTTGTGCCTAAAGAATTCATATGCATTAGCAGCAAAAGAGCCAGAACCTTGTTGCCAACCCTGCATAATATTGATTGTTTGATAAGAAGTCCCACTCTCTTGCAGCAAGCTGTCTTTAAGAGAGATTATAGCCTTCCACATAGGAGAAGACGATCTCTGCCAA
The DNA here is from genome assembly GCF_013401445.1 of Tripterygium wilfordii. Lineage (NCBI taxonomy): Eukaryota > Viridiplantae > Streptophyta > Magnoliopsida > Celastrales > Celastraceae > Tripterygium > Tripterygium wilfordii. Next base: position 51,439 of record NW_024056190.1, on the reverse strand, counting down.
TCTGCTTCCCAGATAGATATATGAGCCAAATAGAAGTGATGAACCCATTGAATCCATAGAGAATCAGTTTTTAAGTGAATATTCCAGAGATGCTTGGCCAAGAAGCCATTGTTCCTGGCCTTTAAATCAAACAAACCCAAACCTCCTTCATTCTTAGGCAGACAGACTGTCCTCCAAGCCACCAGAGCAGAATTCCCCTTCAAAACGTTGCCATTCCAAAGAAAGTTCCTGCAAATTCTAGTAATCTGCCTTAAAACTTGAGCTGGCATGGGAAATATGCTAAGCCAAAACTGCACAATTCCCTGCAAGACAGACTTAAGGAGCTCAAGTCTCCCAGCAAAAGACAGATGCTTCCCCATCCAACTCTGAATGACTGAATCCAGCTTATGCAAAAGAGGAAAGAATTGGCTAGCAAGCAATCTATGAGGACTGAGAGGAACACCAAGATACTTGAAAGGAAAAATACCCTCCATAAACCCAGTGGTTTGGAGAATACCCTGCTTAACTGCATTGCTTACCCCACCAAAGTAGATAGAAGATTTACTGGCATTTATCTCCAACCCAGATATCCTTCCAAACTCCAACAACTGCTGATAAAGAATCTGCACAGAAACCAAATCACCACGAGAAAATAGAAGAACATCATCAGCAAAAGCAAGATGACATAGTCCTGTGAACATCACACTTAGGGTGAAACTGGAAGCCAGGCAGATTAGAGGCTACAGCTAACATTCTGGAGAAGTATTCCATGCAAGTGATAAATAATAAGGAGATAAAGGGTCCCCTTGCCTAATTCCACTCTTGCCTTGAAAGAAGCCATACAAGTTCCCATTAACTGACACAGAGAAGGAGGTGGATTCAACACATTTCATAATTAAACTAACAAACCTAGCAGGAAAGCCAAGGGTCAATAGCAACTGCCTCAAAAAAAAACCCACTGAACAGAGTCAAAGGCCTTCCTGAAATCAATTTTTACCAAACATCTAGGAGAAGCCCTTTTCCTGCCATACTGCCTAAGTAGTTCTTGCACCAAATTAATGTTATCAGTCATCTTCCTACCTCCCAGAAAAGCATTTTGGGCAGGACTAATAATACTCTGTAAAGCAGCAGCCAATCTGGTAGCCAGAATTTTAGAAATGACCTTGTATATGACATTACAACAAGAAATTGGCCTGAAATCAGCCACTGAGGTAACACTAGGCAATTTAGGAATTAAAGCAATAACAGAATGATTAATTTGCCTCAATATCTCCCCAGTAGAGAAGAAGTCCTGAATTGCAAGACAGAAATCCTCCCCCACAACCTCCCAAGACTTCTTGAAAAACACAGAAGAGTAACCATCCGGTCCAGGGGCTTTATCATCACCAATGCTGAATAAAGTAGTCCTAATATCATCATTAGACACAGGAGCCAGCAGGGGGCCATAGGCAGAATCATCA
>NW_024056189.1:0-103748 GCF_013401445.1 Tripterygium wilfordii | reverse complement strand
AAGTTCTGTTTGAAATTGCACAAAAACGTGAAAAGCTCCTCTATGGAGAGAGTTGAGCAATTCCAAAGCATCAATGTGGACCGTTGTACTCTATTTAGTGCTCTTAAAAGTCTAACTTGCTAGTTGAGCTTCGTGCCACGTTTCGTAAGGTAAAGATGCGAATAGACCAAGTTATGTTTGAAATTGCACAAAAACGTGAAAAGCTCCTCTATGGAGGGAGTTGAGCAATTCCAAAGCATCAATCTGGACCGTTGTACTCTATTTAGTGCTCTTAAAAGTCTAACTTGCTAGTTGATCCTTCGTGCCACGTTTCGTAAGGTAAAGACGCGAATAGACCAAGTTATGTGTGAAATCGCACAAAAACGTGAAAAGCTCCTCTATGGAGAGAGTTGAGCAATTCCAAAGCATCAATGTGGACCATTGTACTCTATTTAGTGCTCCTAAAAGTCTAACTTGCTAGTTGAGCCTTCGTGCCACGTATCGTAAGGAAAAGACCCGAATAGACCAAGTTATGTCTCAAATTGCACAAAAACGTGAACAGCTCCTCTATGGAGAGAGTTGAGCAATTCCAAATCATCAATGTGGACCGTTGTACTCTATTTAGTGCTCTTAAAAGTCTAACTTGCTAGTTGAGCCTTCGTGCCACGTTTCGTAAGGTAAAGACGCGAATAGACCAAGTTATGTCTCAAATTGCTCAAAAACGTGAAAAGCTCCTCTATGGAGAGAGTTGAGCAATTCCAAAGCATCAATGTGGACCGTTGTACTCTATTTAGTGTTCTTAGAAGTCTAACTTGCTAGTTGAGCCTTTGTGCCACGTTTCGTAAGGTAAAGACGTGAATAGACCAAGTTATGTCTCAAATTGCACAAAAACGTGAAAAGCTCCTCTATGGAGAGAGTTGAGCAATTCCAAAGCATCAATGTGGACCGTTGTACTCTATTTAGTGTTCTTAGAAGTCTAACTTGCTAGTTGAGCCTTCGTGCCACATTTCGTAAGGTAAAGACGCGAATAGACCAAGTTCTGTTTGAAATTGCACAAAAACGTGAAAAGCTCCTCTATGGAGAGAGTTGAGCAATTCCAAAGCATCAATGTGGACCGTTGTACTCTATTTAGTGCTCTTAAAAGTCTAACTTGCTAGTTGAGCCTTCGTGCCACGTTTCGTAAGGTAAAGATGCGAATAGACCAAGTTATGTTTGAAATTGCACAAAAACGTGATAAGCTCCTCTATGGAGGGAGTTGAGCAATTCCAAAGCATCAATCTGGACCGTTGTACTCTATTTAGTGCTCTTAAAATTCTAACTTGCTAGTTGAGCCTTCGTGCCACGTTTCGTAAGGTAAAGAGGCGAATAGACCAAGTTATGTCTCAAATTGCTTGAAAACGTGAAAAGCTCCTCTATGGAGAGAGTTGAGCAATTCCAAAGCATCAATGTGGACCGTTGTAGTCTATTTAGTGTTCTTAGAAGTCTAACTTGCTAGTTGAGCCTTCGTGCCACGTTTCGCAAGGTAAAGGCGCGAATAGAGCAAGTTATGTCTCAAATTGCAGAAAAACGTGAAAAGCTCCTCTATGGAGAGAGTTGAGCAATTCCAAAGCATCAATGTGGACCGTTGTACTCTATTTAGTGCTCTTAAAAGTCTAACTTGCTAGTTGAGCCTTCGTGCCACGTTTCATAAGGTAAAGACGCGAATAGACCAAGTTATGTCTCAAATTGCTTGAAAACGTGAAAAGCTTCTCTATGGAGAGAGTTGAGCAATTCCAAAGCATCAGTGTGGACCGTTGTACACTATTTAGTGTTCTGAGAAGTTTAACTTGCTAGTTTAGCCTTCGTGCCACGTTTCGTAAGGTAAAGACGCGAATATACCAAGTTATGTCTCAAATTGCACAAAAACGTGAAAAGCTCCTCTATGGAGAGAGTTGAGCAATTCCAAAGCATCAATGTGGACCGTTGTACTCTATTTAGTGTTCTTAGAAGTCTAACTTGCTAGTTGAGCCTTCGTGCCACATTTCCTAAGGTAAAGACGCGAATAGACCAAGTTCTGTTTGAAATTGCTTAAAAACGTGAAAAGCTCCTCTATCGAGAGAGTTGAGCAATTCCAAAGAATTAATGTGGACCGTTGTACTCTATTTAGTGCTCTTAAAAGTCTAACTTGCTAGTTGAGCCTTCGTGCCACGTTTCGTAAGGTAAAGAAGCGAATAGACCAAGTTCTGTTTGAAATTGCACAAAAACGTGAAAAGCTCCTCTATGGAGAGAGTTGAGCAATTCCTAAGCATCAATGTGGACCGTTGTACTCTATTTAGTGCTCTTAAAAGTCTAACTTGCTAGTAAAGCCTTCGTGCCATGTTTCGTAAGGTAAGGATGCGAATAGACCAAGTTATGTCTCAAATTGCACAAAAACGTGAAAAGCTCCCCTATGGAGAGAGTTGAGCAATTCCAAAGCATCAATGTGGACCGTTGTACTCTATTTAGTGTTCTTAGAAGTTTAACTTGCTAGTTGAGCCTTCGTGCCGCGTTTCGTAAGGTAAAGACGCGAATATTCCAAGTTATGTCTCAAATTGCTTAAAAACGTGAAAAGCTCCTCTATAGAGAGAGTTGAGCAATTCCAAAGCATCAATGTGGACCGTTGTACTCTATTTAGTGTTCTTAAAAGTCTAACTTGCTAGTTGAGCCTTCGTGCCACGTTTCGTAAGGTAAAGAAGCGAATAGACCAAGTTCTGTTTGAAATTGCACAAAAACGTGAAAAGCTCCTCTATGGAGAGAGTTGAGCAATTCCAAAGCATCAATGTGGACCATTGTACTCTATTTAGTGCTCTTAAAAGTCTAACTTGCTAGTTGAGCCTTCGTGCCACGTTTCGTAAGGTAAAGACGCGAATAGACCAAGTTATGTCTCAAATTACACAAAAACGTGAAAAGCTCCTCTATGGAGAGAGTTGAGCAATTCCAAAGCATCAATGTGGACCGTTGTACTCTATTTAGTGCTCTTAAAAGTCTAACTTGCTAGTTGAGCCTTCGTGCCCTGTTTCGTAAGGTAAAGACGTGAATAGACCAAGTTCTGTTTGAAATTACACAAAAACGTGAAAAGCTCCTCTATGGAGAGAGTTCGAGCAATTCCAAAGCATCAATGTGGACCGTTGTACTCTATTTAGGTGCTCTTAAAAGTCTAACTTGCTAGTTGAGCCTTCGTGCCACGTTTCGTAAGGTAAAGACGCGAATAGACCAAGTTATGTCTCAAATTGCACAAAAACGTGAAAAGCTCCTCTATGGAGAGAGTTGAGCAATTCCAAAGCATCAATGTGGACCGTTGTACTCTATTTAGTGCTCTTAAAAGTCTAACTTGCTAGTTGAGCCTTCGTGCCACGTTTCGTAAGGTAAAGACGCGAATAGACCAAGTTATGTCTCAAATTACACAAAAACGTGAAAAGCTCCTCTATGGAGAGAGTTGAGCAATTCCAAAGCATCAATGTGGACCGTTGTACTCTATTTAGTGTTCTTAAAAGTCTAACTTGCTAGTTGAGCCTTCGTGCCACGTTTCGTAAGGTAAAGAAGCGAATAGACCAAGTTCTGTTTGAAATTGCACAAAAACGTGAAAAGCTCCTCTATGGAGAGAGTTGAGCAATTCCAAAGCATCAATGTGGACCATTGTACTCTATTTAGTGCTCTTAAAAGTCTAACTTGCTAGTTGAGCCTTCGTGCCACGTTTCGTAAGGTAAAGACGCGAATAGACCAAGTTATGTCTCAAATTACACAAAAACGTGAAAAGCTCCTCTATGGAGAGAGTTGAGCAATTCCAAAGCATCAATGTGGACCGTTGTACTCTATTTAGTGCCATTAAAAGTCTAACTTGCTAGTTGAGCCTTCGTGCCTTGTTTCGTAAAGTAAAGACGTGAATAGACCAAGTTCTGTTTGAAATTACACAAAAACGTGAAAAGCTCCTCTATGGAGAGGGTCGAGCAATTCCAAACCATCAGTGTGGACCGTTGTACTCTATTTGGTGCTCTTAAAAGTCTAACTTGCTAGTTGAGCCTTCGTGCCACGTTTCGTAAGGTAAAGACGCGAATTGACCAAGTTATGTCTCAAATTGCACAAAAACGTGAAAAGCTCCTCTATGGAGAGAGTCGAGCAATTCCAAAGCATCAATGTGGACCGTTGTACTCTATTTAGTGCTCTTAAAAGTCTAACTTGCTAGTTGAGCCTTCGTGCCACGTTTCGTAAGCTAAAGAGGCGAATAGACCAAGTTATGTCTCAAATTGCTTGAAAACGTGAAAAGATCCTCTATGGAGAGAGTTGAGCAATTCCAAAGCATCAATGTGGACCGTTGTACTCTATTTAGTGTTCTTAGAAGTCTAACTTGCTAGTTGAGCCTTCGTGCCACGTTTCGTAAGGTAAAGACGCGAATAGACCAAGTTATGTCTCAAATTGCTTGAAAACGTGAACAGATCCTCTATGGAGAGAGTTGAGCAATTCCAAAGCATCAATGTGGACCGTTGTACTCTATTTAGTGCTCTTAAGAGTCTAACTTGCTAGTTGAGCCTTCGTGCCACGTTTCGTAAGGTAAAGACGCGAATAGATCAAGTTATGTCTCAAATTGCTCAAAAACGTGAAAAGCTTCTTTATGGACAGAGTTGAGCAATTCCAAAGCATCAATGTAGACCGTTGTACTCTATTTAGTGTTCTTAGAAGTCTAACTTGCTAGTTGATCCTTCGTGCCACGTTTCATAAGGTAAAGACGCGAATAGACCAAGTTACGTCTCAAACTGCACAAAAACGTCAAAAGCTCCTCTATGGAGAGAGTTGAGCAATTCCAAAGCACCAATATCGGCCGTTGTACTCTATTTAGTGCTCTTAAAAGTCTAACTTGCTAGTTGAGCCTTCGTGCCACGTTTCGTAAGGTAAAGACGCGAATAGACAATGTTATGTTTGAAATTGCACAAAAACTTGAAAAGCTCCTCTATGGAGAGAGTTGAGCAATTCCAAAGCATCAATGTGAACCGTTGTACTCTATTTAGTGCTCTTAAGAGTCTAACTTGCTAGTTGAGCCTTCGTGCCACGTTTCGTAAGGTAAAGAGGTGAATAGACCAAGTTATGTCTCAAATTGCTTGAAAACGTGAAAAGCTCCTCTATTGAGAGAGTTGAGCAATTCCAAAGCACCAATATCGGCCGTTGTACTCTATTTAGTGCTCTTAAGAGTCTAACTTGCTAGTTGAGCCTTCGTGCCACGTTTCGTAAGGTAAAGACGCGAATAGACCAAGTTATGTCTCAAATTGCACAAAAACGTGAAAAGCTCCCCTATGGAGAGAGTTGAGCAATTCCAAAGCATCAATGTGGACCGTTGTACTCTATTTGGTGCTCTTAAAAGTCTAACTTGCTAGTTGAGCCTTCGTGCCACGTTTCGTAAGGTAAAGACGCGAATAGACCAAGTTATGTCTCAAATTGCACAAAAACGTGAAAAGCTCCTCTATGGAGAGAGTTGAGCAATTCCAAAGCATCAGTGTGGACCGTTGTACTCTATTTAGTGTTCTGAGAAGTTAACTTGCTAGTTTAGCCTTCGTGCCACGTTTCGTAAGGTAAAGACGCGAATAGACCAAGTTATGTCTCAAATTGCACAAAAACGTGAAAAGCTCCTCTATGGAGAGAGTTGACCAATTCCAAAGCATCAATGTGGACCGTTGTACTCTATTTAGTGTTCTGAGAAGTCTAACTTGCTAGTTGAGCCTTCGTGCCACGTTTCGTAAGGTAAAGACGCGAATATACCAAGTTATGTCTCAAATTGCACAAAAACGTGAAAAGCTCCCCTATGGAGAGAGTTGAGCAATTCCAAAGCATCAATGTGGACCGTTGTACTCTATTTGGTGCTCTTAAAAGTCTAACTTGCTAGTTGAGCCTTCGTGCCACGTTTCGTAAGGTAAAGACGCGAATAGACCAAGTTATGTCTCAAATTGCACAAAAACGTGAAAAGCTCCTCTATGGAGAGAGTTGAGCAATTCCAAAGCATCAGTGTGGACCGTTGTACTCTATTTAGTGTTCTGAGAAGTTTAACTTGCTAGTTTAGCCTTCGTGCCACGTTTCGTAAGGTAAAGACGCGAATAGACCAAGTTATGTCTCAAATTGCACAAAAACGTGAAAAGCTCCTCTATGGAGAGAGTTGACCAATTCCAAAGCATCAATGTGGACCGTTGTACTCTATTTAGTGTTCTGAGAAGTCTAACTTGCTAGTTGAGCCTTCGTGCCACGTTTCGTAAGGTAAAGACGCGAATATACCAAGTTATGTCTCAAATTGCACAAAAACGTGAAAAGCTCCCCTATGGAGAGAGTTGAGCAATTCCAAAGCATCAATGTGGACCGTTGTACTCTATTTAGTGCTCTTAAGAGTCTAACTTGCTAGTTGAGCCTTCGTGCCACGTTTCGTAAGGTAAAGAGGTGAATAGACCAAGTTATGTCTCAAATTGCTTGAAAACGTGAAAAGCTCCTCTATTGAGAGAGTTGAGCAATTCCAAAGCACCAATATCGGCCGTTGTACTCTATTTAGTGCTCTTAAAAGTCTAACTTGCTAGTTGAGCCTTCGTGCCACGTTTCGTAAGGTAAAGAGGTGAATAGACCAAGTTATGTCTCAAATTGCACAAAAACGTGAAAAGCTCCTCCATGGAGAGAGTTGAGCAATTCCAAAGCATCAGTGTGGACCGTTGTACTCTATTTAGTGTTCTGAGAAGTCTAACTTGCTAGTTGATCCTTCGTGCCACGTTTCATAAGGTAAAGACGCGAATAGACCAAGTTACGTCTCAAACTGCACAAAAACGTCAAAAGCTCCTCTATGGAGAGAGTTGAGCAATTCCAAAGCACCAATATCGGCCGTTGTACTCTATTTAGTGCTCTTAAAAGTCTAACTTGCTAGTTGAGCCTTCGTGCCACGTTTCGTAAGGTAAAGACGCGAATAGACAATGTTATGTTTGAAATTGCACAAAAACTTGAAAAGCTCCTCTATGGAGAGAGTTGAGCAATTCCAAAGCATCAATGTGGACCGTTGTACTCTATTTAGTGCTCTTAAGAGTCTAACTTGCTAGTTGAGCCTTCGTGCCACGTTTCGTAAGGTAAAGACGGTGAATAGACCAAGTTATGTCTCAAATTGCTTGAAAACGTGAAAAGCTCCTCTATTGAGAGAGTTGAGCAATTCCAAAGCACCAATATCGGCCGTTGTACTCTATTTAGTGCTCTTAAAAGTCTAACTTGCTAGTTGAGCCTTCGTGCCACGTTTAGTAAGGTAAAGACGCGAATAGACCAAGTTAGGTCTCAAATCGCACAAAAACGTGAAAAGCTCCCCTATGGAGAGAGTTGAGCAATTCCAAAGCATCAATGTGGACCGTTGTACTCTATTTGGTGCTCTTAAAAGTCTAACTTGCTAGTTGAGCCTTCGTGCCACGTTTCGTAAGGTAAAGACGCGAATAGACCAAGTTATGTCTCAAATTGCACAAAAACGTGAAAAGCTCCTCTATGGAGAGAGTTGAGCAATTCCAAAGCATCAGTGTGGACCGTTGTACTCTATTTAGTGTTCTGAGAAGTTTAACTTGCTAGTTTAGCCTTCGTGCCACGTTTCGTAAGGTAAAGACGCGAATAGACCAAGTTATGTCTCAAATTGCACAAAAACGTGAAAAGCTCCTCTATGGAGAGAGTTGACCAATTCCAAAGCATCAATGTGGACCGTTGTACTCTATTTAGTGCTCTTAAAAGTCTAACTTGCTAGTTGAGCATTCGTGCCACGTTTCGTAAGGTAAAGATGCGAATATACCAAGTTATGTCTCAAATTGCACAAAAACGTGAAAAGCTCCACTATGGAGAGAGTTGAGCAATTCCAAAGCATCAATGTGGACCGTTGTACTCTATTTAGTGCTCTTAAGAGTCTAACTTGCTAGTTGAGCCTTCGTGCCACGTTTCGTAAGGTAAAGAGGTGAATAGACCAAGTTATGTCTCAAATTGCTTGAAAACGTGAAAAGCTCCTCTATTGAGAGAGTTGAGCAATTCCAAAGCACCAATATCGGCCGTTGTACTCTATTTAGTGCTCTTAAAAGTCTAACTTGCTAGTTGACCCTTCGTGCCACGTTTCGTAAGGTAAAGACGCGAATAGACCAAGTTATGTCTCAAATTGCACAAAAACGTGAAAAGCTCCTCTATGGAGAGAGTTGAGCAATTCCAAAGCATCAGTGTGGACCGTTGTACTCTATTTAGTGTTCTGAGAAGTTTAACTTGCTAGTTTAGCCTTCGTGCCACGTTTCGTAAGGTAAAGACGCGAATAGACCAAGTTATGTCTCAAATTGCACAAAAACGTGAAAAGCTCCTCTATGGAGAGAGTTGACCAATTCCAAAGCATCAATGTGGACCGTTGTACTCTATTTAGTGCTCTTAAAAGTCTAACTTGCTAGTTGAGCATTCGTGCCACGTTTCGTAAGGTAAAGACGCGAATATACCAAGTTATGTCTCAAATTGCACAAAAACGTGAAAAGCTCCTCTATGGAGAGAGTTGAGCAATTCCAAAGCATCAATGTGGACCGTTGTACTCTATTTAGTGTTCTTAGAAGTTTAACTTGCTAGTTGAGCCTTCGTGCGGCGTTTCGTAAGGTAAAGACGCGAATATACCAAGTTATGTCTCAAATTGCACAAAAACGTGAAAAGCTCCTCTATGTAGAGAGTTGAGCAATTCCAAAGCATCAATGTGGACTGTTGTACTCTATTTAGTGTTTTTAGAATTCTAACTTGCTAGTTGAGCCTTCGTGCCACGTTTCGTAAGGTAAAGACGCGAATAGACCAAGTTCTGTTTGAAATTGCATAAAAACGTGAAAAGCTCCTCTATGGAGAGAGTTGAGCAATTCCAAAGCATCAATGTGGACCGTTGTACTCTATTTAGTGCTCTTAAAAGTCTAACTTGCTAGTTGAGCCTTCGTGCCACGTTTCGTAAGGTAAAGACGCGAATAGACCAAGTTCTGTTTGAAATTGCACAAAAACGTGAAAAGCTCCTCTATGGAGAGAGTTGATCAATTCCAAACCATCAATGTGGACCGTTGTACTCTATTTAGTGATCTTAAAAGTCTAACTTGCTAGTTGAGCCTTCGTGCCACGTTTCGTAAGGTAAAGACGCAAATAGACCAAGTTATGTCTCAAATTGCATAAAAACGTGAAAAGCTCCTCTATGGAGGGAGGTGAGCAATTCCAAAGCATCAATGTGGACCGTTGTACTCTATTTAGTGCTCTTAAAAGTCTAACTTGCTAGTTGAGCCTTCGTGCCACGTTTCGTAAGGTAAAGACGCGAATAGACCAAGTTATGTGTGAAATTGCACGAAAACGTGAAAAGCTCCTCTATGGAGAGAGTTGAGCAATTCCAAAGCATCAATGTGGACCGTGGTACTCTAGTTAGTGCTCTTAAAAGTCTAACTTACTAGTTGAGTCTTCATGCCACGTTTCGTAAGGTAAAGACGCGAATTGACCAAGTTATGTCTCAAATTGCACAAAAACGTGAAAAGCTCCTCTATGGAGAGAGTTGAGCAATTCCAAAGCATCAATGTGGACCGTTGTACTCTATTTAGTGCTCTTAAAAGTCTAACTTGCTAGTTGAGCCTTCGTGCCACGTTTCGTAAGCTAAAGAGGCGAATAGACCAAGTTATGTCTCAAATTGCTTGAAAACGTGAAAAGATCCTCTATGGAGAGAGTTGAGCAATTCCAAAGCATCAATGTGGACCGTTGTACTCTATTTAGTGTTCTTAGAATTCTAACTTGCTAGTTGAGCCTTCGTGCCACGTTTCGTAAGGTAAAGACGCGAATAGACCAAGTTATGTCTCAAATTACACAAAAACGTGAAAAGCTCCTCTATGGAGAGAGTTGAGCAATTCCAAAGCATCAATGTGGACCGTTGTACTCTATTTAGTGCTCTTAAAAGTCTAACTTGCTAGTTGAGCCTTCGTGTCTCGTTTCGTAAAGTAAAGACGTGAATAGACCAAGTTCTGTTTGAAATTGCACAAAAACGTGAAAAGCTCCTCTATGGAGAGAGTTGAGCAATTCCAAACCATCAATGTGGACCGTTGTACTCTATTTGGTGCTCTTAAAAGTCTAACTTGCTAGTTGAGCCTTCGTGCCACGTTTCGTAAGGTAAAGACGCGAATTGACCAAGTTATGTCTCAAATTGCACAAAAACGTGAAAAGCTCCTCTATGGAGAGAGTTGAGCAATTCCAAAGCATCAATGTGGACCGTTGTACTCTATTTAGTGCTCTTAAAAGTCTAACTTGCTAGTTGAGCCTTCGTGCCACGTTTCGTAAGCTAAAGAGGCGAATAGACCAAGTTGTGTCTCAAATTGCTTGAAAACGTGAAAAGATCCTCTATGGAGAGAGTTGAGCAATTCCAAAGCATAAATGTGGACCGTTGTACTCTATTTAGTGTTCTTAGAAGTCTAACTTGCTAGTTGAGCCTTCGTGCCACGTTTCGTAAGGTAAAGACGCGAATAGACCAAGTTTTGTCTCAAATTGCACAAAAACGTGAACAGCTCCTCTATGGAGAGAGTTTGGCAATTCCAAAGTATCAATGTGGACCGTTGTACTCTATTTAGTGCTCTTAAGAGTCTAACTTGCTAGTTGAGCCTTCGTGCCACGTTTCGTAAGGTAAAGATGCGAATAGATCAAGTTATGTCTCAAATTGCTCAAAAACGTGAAAAGCTTCTCTATGGACAGAGTTGTGCAATTCCAAAGCATCAATGTAGACCGTTGTACTCTATTTAGTGTTCTTAGAAGTCTAAGTTGCTAGTTGATCCTTCGTGCCACGTTTCGTAAAGTAAAGACGCGAATAGACCAAGTTATGTCTCAAATTGCACAAAAACGTGAAAAGCTCCTCTATGGAGAGAGTTGAGCAATTCCAAAGCACCAATATCGGCCGTTGTACTCTATTTAGTGCTCTTAAAAGTCTAACTTGCTAGTTGAACCTTCGTGTCACGTTTCGTAAGGTAAAGACGCGAATAGACCAAGTTATGTTTGAAATTGCACAAAAACGTGAAAAGCTCCTCTATGGAGAGAGTTGAGCAATTCCAAAGCATCAATGTGGACCGTTGTACTCTATTTAGTGCTCTTAAGAGTCTAACTTGCTAGTTGAGCCTTCGTGCCACGTTTCGTAAGGTAAAGATGCGAATAGACCAAGTTATGTCTCAAATTGCTCAAAAACGTGAAAAGCTTCTCTATGGACAGAGTTGAGCAATTCCAAAGCATCAATGTAGACCGTTGTACGCTATTTAGTGTTCTTAGAAGTCTAACTTGCTAGTTGATCCTTCGTGCCGCGTTTCGTAAGGTAAAGACGCGAATAGACCAAGTTATGTCTCAAATTGCACAAAAACGTGAAAAGCTCCTCTATGGAGAGAGTTGAGCAATTCCAAAGCACCAATATCGGCCGTTGTACTCTATTTAGTGCTCTTAAAAGTCTAACTTGCTAGTTGAGCCTTCGTGCCACGTTTCGTAAGGTAAAGACGCGAATAGACCAAGTTATGTCTCAAATTGCACAAAAACGTGAAAAGCTCCTCTATGGAGAGAGTTGAGCAATTCCAAAGCATCAGTGTGGACCGTTGTACTCTATTTAGTGTTCTGAGAAGTTTAACTTGCTAGTTTAGCCTTCGTGCCACGTTTCGTAAGGTAAAGACGCGAATAGACCAAGTTATGTCTCAAATTGCACAAAAACGTGAAAAGCTCCTCTATGGAGAGAGTTGACCAATTCCAAAGCATCAATGTGGACCGTTGTACTCTATTTAGTGTTCTGAGAAGTCTAACTTGCTAGTTGAGCATTCGTGCCACGTTTCGTAAGGTAAAGACGCGAATATACCAAGTTATGTCTCAAATTGCACAAAAACGTGAAAAGCTCCCCTATGGAGAGAGTTGAGCAATTCCAAAGCATCAATGTGGACCGTTGTACTCTATTTAGTGTTCTTAGAAGTTTAACTTGCTAGTTGAGCCTTCGTGCGGCGTTTCGTAAGGTAAAGACGCGAATATACCAAGTTATGTCTCAAATTGCACAAAAACGTGAAAAGCTCCTCTATGTAGAGAGTTGAGCAATTCCAAAGCATCAATGTGGACTGTTGTACTCTATTTAGTGTTCTTAGAATTCTAACTTGCTAGTTGAGCCTTCGTGCCACGTTTCGTAAGGTAAAGACGCGAATAGACCAAGTTCTGTTTGAAATTGCATAAAAACGTGAAAAGCTCCTCTATGGAGAGAGTTGAGCAATTCCAAAGCATCAATGTGGACCGTTGTACTCTATTTAGTGCTCTTAAAAGTCTAACTTGCTAGTTGAGCCTTCGTGCCACGTTTCGTAAGGTAAAGACGCGAATAGACCAAGTTCTGTTTGAAATTGCACAAAAACGTGAAAAGCTCCTCTATGGAGAGAGTTGATCAATTCCAAACCATCAATGTGGACCGTTGTACTCTATTTAGTGATCTTAAAAGTCTAACTTGCTAGTTGAGCCTTCGTGCCACGTTTCGTAAGGTAAAGACGCAAATAGACCAAGTTATGTCTCAAATTGCACAAAAACGTGAAAAGCTCCTCTATGGAGGGAGGTGAGCAATTCCAAAGCATCAATGTGGACTGTTGTACTCTATTTAGTGCTCTTAAAAGTCTAACTTGCTAGTTGAGCCTTCGTGCCACTTTTCGTAAGGTAAAGACGCGAATAGACCAAGTTATGTGTGAAATTGCACGAAAACGTGAAAAGCTCCTCTATGGAGAGAGTTGAGCAATTCCAAAGCATCAATGTGGACCGTGGTACTCTAGTTAGTGCTCTTAAAAGTCTAACTTGCTAGTTGAGCCTTCGTGCCACGTTTCGTAATGTAAAGACGCGAATAGACCAAGTTATGTCTCAAATTGCAAAAAAACGTGAACAGCTCCTCTATGGAGAGAGTTGAGCAATTCCAAAGCATCAGTGTGGACCGTTGTACTCTATTTAGTGCTCGCAAAAGTCTAACTTGCTAGTTGAGCCTTTGTGCCACGTTTCGTAAGGTAAAGACGCGAATAGACCAAGTTATGATTGAAATTGCACAAAAACGTGAAAAGCTCCTCTATGGAGAGAGTTGAGCAATTCCAAAGCGTCAATATCGACCGTTGTACTCTATTTAGTGCTCTTAAAAGTCTAACTTGCTAGTTGAGCCTTCGTGCCACGTTTCATAATGTAAAGACGCGAATAGACCAAGTTATGTCTCAAATTGCACAAAAACGTGAACAGCTCCTCTATGGAGAGAGTTGAGCAATTCCAAAGCATCAATGTGGACCGTTGTACTCTATTTAGTGCTCTTAAGAGTCTAACTTGCTAGTTGAGCCTTCGTGCCACGTTTCGTAAGGTAAAGATGCGAATAGACCAAGTTATGTCTCAAATTGCTCAAAAACGTGAAAAGCTTCTCTATGGACAGAGTTGAGCAATTCCAAAGCATCAATGTAGACCTTTGTACTCTATTTAGTGTTCTTAGAAGTCTAACTTGCTAGTTGAGCCTTCGTGCCACGTTTCGTAATGTAAAGACGCGAATAGACCAAGTTATGTCTCAAATTGCAAAAAAACGTGAACAGCTCCTCTATGGAGAGAGTTGAGCAATTCCAAAGCATCAATGTGGACCGTTGTACTCTCTATTTAGTGCTCTTAAGAGTCTAACTTGCTAGTTGAGCCTTCGTGCCACGTTTCGTAAGGTAAAGATGCGAATAGACCAAGTTATGTCTCAAATTGCTCTAAAACGTGAAAAGCTTCTCTACGGACAGAGTTGAGCAATTCCAAAGCATCAATGTAGACCATTGTACTCTATTTAGTGTTCTTAGAAGTCTAACTTGCTAGTTGATCCTTCGTGCCACGTTTCGTAAAGTAAAGACGCGAATAGACCAAGTTATGTCTCAAATTGCACAAAAACGTGAAAAGCTCCTCTATGGAGAGAGTTGAGCAATTCCAAAGCACCAATATCGGCCGTTGTACTCTATTTAGTGCTCTTAAAAGTCTAACTTGCTAGTTGAGCCTTCGTGCCACGTTTCGTAAGGTAAAGACGCGAATAGACCAAGTTATGTTTGAAATTACACAAAAACGTGAAAAGCTCCTCTATGGAGAGATTTGAGCAATTCCAAAGCATCAATGTGGACCGTTGTACTCTATTTAGTGCTCTTAAAAGTCTAACTTGCTAGTTGAGCCTTCGTGCCACGTTTCGTAAGGTAAAGACGCGAATAGACCAAGTTATGTTTGAAATTACACAAAAACGTGAAAAGCTCCTCTATGGAGAGATTTGAGCAATTCCAAAGCATCAATGTGGACCGTTGTACTCTATTTAGTGCTCTTAAAAGTCTAACTTGCTAGTTGAGCCTTCGTGCCACGTTTCGTAAGGTAAAGTCGCGAATAGACCAAGTTATGTCTCAAATTGCACAAAAACGTGACCAGCTCCTCTATGGAGAGAGTTGAGCAATTCCAAAGCATCAATGTGGACCGTTGTACTCTATTTAGTGCTCTTAAGAGTCTAACTTGCTAGTTGAGCCTTCGTGCCACGTTTCGTAAGCTAAAGAGGCGAATAGACCAAGTTATGTCTCAACTTGCTTGAAAACGTGAAAAGATCCTCTATGGAGAGAGTTGAGCAATTCCAAAGCATCAATGTGGACCATTGTACTCTATTTAGTGTTCTTAGAAGTCTAACTTGCTAGTTGAGCCTTCGTGCCACGTTTCGTAAGGTAAAGACGCGAATAGACCAAGTTATGTCTCAAATTGCACAAAAACGTGAAAAGCTCCTCTATGGAGAGAGTTGAGCAATTCCAAAGCACCAATATCGGCCGTTGTACTCTATTTAGTGCTCTTAAAAGTCTAACTTGCTAGTTGAGCCTTCGTGCCACGTTTCGTAAGGTAAAGACGCGAATAGACCAAGTTATGTCTCAAATTGCACAAAAACGTGAAAAGCTCCCCTATGGAGAGAGTTGAGCAATTCCAAAGCATCAATGTGGACCGTTGTACTCTATTTGGTGCTCTTAAAAGTCTAACTTGCTAGTTGAGCCTTCGTGCCACGTTTCGTAAGGTAAAGACGCGAATAGACCAAGTTATGTCTCAAATTGCACAAAAACGTGAAAAGCTCCTCTATGGAGAGAGTTGAGCAATTCCAAAGCACCAATATCGGCCGTTGTACTCTATTTAGTGCTCTTAAAAGTCTAACTTGCTAGTTGAGCATTCGTGCCACGTTTCGTAAGGTAAAGACGCGAATAGACCAAGTTATGTCTCAAATTGCACAAAACTGCGAAAAGCCCCTCTGTGGAGGGAAGTGAGCAATTCCAAAGCATCAGTGTGGACCGTTGTACTCTATTTAGTGCTCTTAAAAGTCTAACTTGCTAGTTGAGCCTTCGTGCCACGTTTCGTAAGGTAAAGATGCGAATAGACCAAGTTATGTCTCAAATTGCACAAAAACGTGAAAAGCTCCTCTATGGAGAGAGTTGAGCAATTCCAAAGCATCAATGTAGACCGTTGTACTCTATTTAGTGCTCTTAAGAGTCTAACTTGCTAGTTGAGCCTTCGTGCCACGTTTCGTAAGGTAAAGACACGAATCGACCAAGTTATGTTTGAAATTGCACAAAAACGTGAAAAGCTCCTCTATGGAGAGAGTTGAGCAATTCCAAAGCACCAATATCGGCCGTTGTACTCTATTTAGTGCTCTTAAAAGTCTAACTTGCTAGTTGAGCCTTCGTGCCACGTTTCGTAAGGTAAAGACGCGAATAGACCAAGTTATGTTTGAAATTACACAAAAACGTGAAAAGCTCCTCTATGGAGAGATTTGAGCAATTCCAAAGCATCAATGTGGACCGTTGTACTCTATTTAGTGCTCTTAAAAGTCTCACTTGCTAGTTGAGCCTTCGTGCCACGTTTCGTAAGGTAAAGACGTGAATAGACCAAGTTATGTCTCAAATTGCACAAAAACGTGACCAGCTCCTCTATGGAGAGAGTTGAGCAATTCCAAAGCATCAATGTGGAGCGCTGTACTCTATTTAGTGCTCTTAAGAGTCTAACTTGCTAGTTGAGCCTTCGTGCCACGTTTCGTAAGCTAAAGAGGCGAATAGACCAAGTTATGTCTCAACTTGCTTGAAAACGTGAAAAGATCCTCTATGGAGAGAGTTGAGCAATTCCAAAGCATCAATGTGGACCATTGTACTCTATTTAGTGTTCTTAGAAGTCTAACTTGCTAGTTGAGCCTTCGTGCCACGGTTCGTAAGGTAAAGACGCGAATAGACCAAGTTATGTCTCAAATTGCACAAAAACGTGAAAAGCTCCTATATGGAGAGAGTTGAGCAATTCCAAAGCACCAATATCGGCCGTTGTACTCTATTTAGTGCCCTTAAAAGTCTAACTTGCTAGTTGAGCCTTCGTGCCACGTTTCGTAAGGTAAAGACGCGAATAGATCAAGTTATGTCTCAAATTGCACAAAAACGTGAAAAGCTCCCCTATGGAGAGAGTTGAGCAATTCCAAAGCGTCAATATGGACCGTTGCACTCTATTTGGTGCTCTTAAAAGTCTAACTTGCTAGTTGAGCCTTCGTGCCACGTTTCGTAAGGTAAAGACGCGAATAGACCAAGTTATGTCTCAAATTGCACAAAAACGTGAAAAGCTCCTCTATGGAGGGAAGTGAGCAATTCCAAAGCATCAATGTGGACCGTTGTACTCTATTTAGTGCTCTTAAAAGTCTAACTTGCTAGTTGAGCCTTCGTGCCACGTTTCGTAAGGTAAAGACGTGAATAGACCAAGTTATGTCTCAAATTGCACAAAAACGTGAAAAGCTCCTCTATGCACAGACTTGAGCAATTCCAAAGCATCAATGTGGACCGTTGTACTCTATTTAGTGCTCTGAAAAGTCTAACTTGCAAGTTGAGCCTTCGTGCCACGTTTCGTAAGGTAAAGACGCGAATAGACCAAGTTATGTCTCAAATTACGCAAAAACGTGAAAAGCTCCTCTATGGAGAGAGTTGAGCAATTCCAAAGCATCAATGTGGACCGTTGTACTCTAGTTAGTGCTCTTAAAAGTCTAACTTACTAGTTGAGCCTTCATGCCACGTTTCGTAAGGTAAAGACCCGAATAGACCAAGTTTTGTCTCAAATTGCACAAAAACGTGAAAAGCTCCTCTATGGAGAGAGTTGAGCAATTCCAAAGCATCAATGTGGACCGTTGTACTCTATTTAGTGCTCGTAAAAGTTTAACTTGCTAGTTGAGCCTTCGTGCCACGTTTCGTAAGGTAGAGATGCGAATAGACCAAGATATGTCTTAAATTGCTCAAAAACGTGAAAAGCTTCTCTATGGACAGAGTTGAGCAATTCCAGAGCATCAATGTAGACCGTTGTACTCTATTTAGTGTTCTTAGAAGTCTAACTTGCTAGTTGATCCTTCGTGCCACGTTTCGTAAGGTAAAGACGCGAATAGACCAATTTATGTCTCAAATTGCACAAAAACGTGAACAGCTTCTCTATGGAGAGAGTTGAGCAATTCCAAAGCATCAATGTGGACCGGTGTACTCTATTTAGTGCTCTTAAAAGTCTAACATTCTAGTTGAGCCTTCGTGCCACGTTTCGTAAGCTAAAGGGGCGAATAGACCAAGTTATGTCTCAAATTGCACAAAAACGTGAAAAGCTCCTCTATGGAGAGAGTTGAGCAATTCCAAAGCACCAATATCGGCCGTTCCACTCTATTTAGTGCTCTTAAAAGTCTAACTTGCTAGTTGAGCCTTCGTGCCACGTTTCGTAAGGTAAAGACGCGAATAGATCAAGTTATGTTTGAAATTGCACAAAAACGTGAAAAGCTCCTCCATGGAGAGAGTTGAGCAATTCCAAAGCATCAATGTGGACCGTTGTACTCTATTTAGTGCTCTTAAAAGTCTAACTTGCTAGTTGAGCCTTCGTGCCACGTTTCGTAAGGTAAAGACGCGAATAGACCAATTTATGTCTCAAATTGCACAAAAACGTGAACAGCTCCTCTATGGAGAGAGTTGAGCAATTCCAAAGCATCAATGTGGACCGGTGTACTCTATTTAGTGCTCTTAAAAGTCTAACATGCTAGTTGAGCCTTCGTGCCCCGTTTCGTAAGCTAAATGGGCGAATAGACCAAGTTATGTCTCAAATTGCTTGAAAACGTGAAAAGATCCTCTATGGAGAGAGTTGAGCAATTCCAACGCATCAATGTGGACCGTTGTACTCTATTTAGTGTTCTTAGAAGTCTAACTTGCTAGTTGAGCCTTCGTGCCACGTTTCGTAAGGTAAAGACGCGAATAGACCAAGTTATGTCTCAAATTGCACAAAAACGTGAAAAGCTCTTCTATGGAGAGAGTTGAGCAATTCCAAAGCACCAATATCGGCCGTTGTACTCTATTTAGTGCTCTTAAAAGTCTAACTTGCTAGTTGAGCCTTCGTGCCACGTTTCGTAAGGTAAAGACACGAATAGACCAAGGTATGTCTCAAATTGCACAAAAACGTGAAAAGCTCCCCTATGGAGAGAGTTGAGCAATTCCAAAGCATCATTGTGGACAGTTGTACTCTATTTGGTACTCTTAAAAGTCTAACTTGCTAGTTGAGCCTTCGTGCCACGTTTCGTAAGGTAAAGACGCGAATAGAGCAAGTTATGTCTCAAAGTGCACAAAAACGTGAAAAGCTCCTCTATGGAGGGAGTTAAGCAATTCCAAAGCATCAATGTGGACCGTTGTACTCTATTTAGTGCTCTTACAAGTCTAACTTGCTAGTTGAGCCTTCGTGCCACGTTTCATAAGGTAAAGACGCGAATAGACCAAGTTATGTGTGGAAGTGCACAAAAACGTGAAAAGCTCCTCTATGGAGAGAGTTGAGCAATTCCAAAGCATCAATGTGGACCGTTGTACTCTATTTAGTGCTCTTAAAAGTCTAACTTGCTAGTTGAGCCTTCGTGCCACGTTTCGTAAGGTAAAGAGGCGAATAGACCAAGTTATGTCTCAAATTGCTCGAAAATGTGAAAAGCTCCTCTTTGGAGAGAGTTGAGCAATTCCAAAGCATCAATGTGGACCATTGTACTCTATTTAGTGTTCTTAGAAGTCTAACTTGCTAGTTGAGCCTTCGTGCCACGTTTCGTAAGGTAAAGACGCGAATAGACCAAGTTATGTCTCAAATTGCACAAAAACGTGAAAAGCTCCTCTATGGAGAGAGTTGAGCAATTCCAAAGCACCAATATCGGCCGTTGTACTCTATTTAGTGCTCTTAAACGTCTAACTTGCTAGTTGAGCCTTCGTGCCACGTTTCGTAAGGTAAAGACGCGAATAGACCAAGTTATGTCTCAAATTGCACAAAAACGTGAAAAGCTCCCCTATGGAGAGAGTTGAGCAATTCCAAAGCATCAATGTGGACCGTTGTACTCTATTTGGTGCTCTTGAAAGTCTAACTTGCTAGTTGAGCCTTCGTGCCACGTTTCGTAAGGTAAAGACACGAATAGACCAAGTTATGTCTCAAATTGCACAAAAACGTGAAAAGCTCCTCTATGGAGGGAGTTGAGCAATTCCAAAGCATCAATGTGGACCGTTGTACTCTATTTAGTGCTCTTAAAAGTCTAACTTGCTAGTTGAGCCTTCGTGCCACGTTTCGTAAGGTAAAGACGCGAATAGACCAAGTTATGTCTCAAATTACACAAAAACATGAAAAGCTCCTCTATGGAGGGAGGTGAGCAATTCCAAAGCATCAGTGTGGACCGTTGTACTCTATTTAGTGCTCTTAAAAGTCTAACTTGCTAGTTGAGCCTTCGTGCCACGTTTCGTAAGGTAAAGACGCGAATAGACCAAGTTATGTGTGAAATTGCACGAAAACGTGAAAAGCTCCTCTATGGAGAGAGTTGAGCAATTCCAAAGCATCAATGTGGACCGTTGTACTCTAGTTAGTGCTCTTAAAAGTCTAACTTACTAGTTGAGCCTTCATGCCACGTTTCGTAAGGTAAAGACCCGAATAGACCAAGTTTTGTCTCAAATTGCACAAAAACGTGAAAAGCTCCTCTATGGAGAGAGTTGAGCAATTCCAAAGCATCAATGTGGACCGTTGTACTCTATTTAGTGCCCGTAAAAGTTTAACTTGCGAGTTGAGCCTTCGTGCCACGTTTCGTAAGGTAGAGATGCGAATAGACCAAGATATGTCTTAAATTGCTCAAAAACGTGAAAAGCTTCTCTATGGACAGAGTTGAGCAATTCCAAAGCATCAATGTAGACCGTTGTACTCTATTTAGTGTTCTTAGAAGTCTAACTTGCTAGTTGATCCTTCGTGCCACGTTTCGTAAGGTAAAGACGCGAATAGACCAATTTATGTCTCAAATTGCACAAAAACGTGAACAGCTCCTCTATGGAGAGAGTTGAGCAATTCCAAAGCATCAATGTGGACCGGTGTACTCTATTTAGTGCTCTTAAAAGTCTAAAATTCTAGTTGAGCCTTCGTGCCACGTTTCGTAAGCTAAAGGGGCGAATAGACCAAGTTATGTCTCAAATTGCACAAAAACGTGAAAAGCTCCTCTATGGAGAGAGTTGAGCAATTCCAAAGCACCAATATCGGCCGTTGTACTCTATTTAGTGCTCTTAAACGTCTAACTTGCTAGTTGAGCCTTCGTGCCACGTTTCGTAAGGTAAAGACGCGAATAGACCAAGTTATGTCTCAAATTGCACAAAAACGTGAAAAGCTCCCCTATGGAGAGAGTTGAGCAATTCCAAAGCATCAATGTGGACCGTTGTACTCTATTTGGTGCTCTTGAAAGTCTAACTTGCTAGTTGAGCCTTCGTGCCACGTTTCGTAAGGTAAAGACACGAATAGACCAAGTTATGTCTCAAATTGCACAAAAACGTGAAAAGCTCCTCTATGGAGGGAGTTGAGCAATTCCAAAGCATCAATGTGGACCGTTGTACTCTATTTAGTGCTCTTAAAAGTCTAACTTGCTAGTTGAGCCTTCGTGCCACGTTTCGTAAGGTAAAGACGCGAATAGACCAAGTTATGTCTCAAATTACACAAAAACATGAAAAGCTCCTCTATGGAGGGAGGTGAGCAATTCCAAAGCATCAGTGTGGACCGTTGTACTCTATTTAGTGCTCTTAAAAGTCTAACTTGCTAGTTGAGCCTTCGTGCCACGTTTCGTAAGGTAAAGACGCGAATAGACCAAGTTATGTGTGAAATTGCACGAAAACGTGAAAAGCTCCTCTATGGAGAGAGTTGAGCAATTCCAAAGCATCAATGTGGACCGTTGTACTCTAGTTAGTGCTCTTAAAAGTCTAACTTACTAGTTGAGCCTTCATGCCACGTTTCGTAAGGTAAAGACCCGAATAGACCAAGTTTTGTCTCAAATTGCACAAAAACGTGAAAAGCTCCTCTATGGAGAGAGTTGAGCAATTCCAAAGCATCAATGTGGACCGTTGTACTCTATTTAGTGCCCGTAAAAGTTTAACTTGCGAGTTGAGCCTTCGTGCCACGTTTCGTAAGGTAGAGATGCGAATAGACCAAGATATGTCTTAAATTGCTCAAAAACGTGAAAAGCTTCTCTATGGACAGAGTTGAGCAATTCCAAAGCATCAATGTAGACCGTTGTACTCTATTTAGTGTTCTTAGAAGTCTAACTTGCTAGTTGATCCTTCGTGCCACGTTTCGTAAGGTAAAGACGCGAATAGACCAATTTATGTCTCAAATTGCACAAAAACGTGAACAGCTCCTCTATGGAGAGAGTTGAGCAATTCCAAAGCATCAATGTGGACCGGTGTACTCTATTTAGTGCTCTTAAAAGTCTAAAATTCTAGTTGAGCCTTCGTGCCACGTTTCGTAAGCTAAAGGGCGAATAGACCAAGTTATGTCTCAAATTGCACAAAAACGTGAAAAGCTCCTCTATGGAGAGAGTTGAGCAATTCCAAAGCACCAATATCGGCCGTTCCACTCTATTTAGTGCTCTTAAAAGTCTAACTTGCTAGTTGAGCCTTCGTGCCACGTTTCGTAAGGTAAAGACGCGAATAGATCAAGTTATGTTTGAAATTGCACAAAAACGTGAAAAGCTCCTCTATGGAGAGAGTTGAGCAATTCCAAAGCATCAATGTGGACCGTTGTACTCTATTTAGTGCTCTTAAAAGTCTAACTTGCTAGTTGAGCCTTCGTGCCACGTTTCGTAAGGTAAAGACGCGAATAGACCAATTTATGTCTCAAATTGCACAAAAACGTGAACAGCTCCTCTATGGAGAGAGTTGAGCAATTCCAAAGCATCAATGTGGACCGGTGTACTCTATTTAGTGCTCTTAAAAGTCTAACATGCTAGTTGAGCCTTCGTGCCACGTTTCGTAAGCTAAAGGGGCGAATAGACCAAGTTATGTCTCAAATTGCTTGAAAACGTGAAAAGATCCTCTATGGAGAGAGTTGAGCAATTCCAAAGCATCAATGTGGACCGTTGTACTCTATTTAGTGTTCTTAGAAGTCTAACTTGCTAGTTGAGCCTTCGTGCCACGTTTCGTAAGGTAAAGACGCGAATAGACCAAGTTATGTCTCAAATTGCACAAAAACGTGAAAAGCTCTTCTATGGAGAGAGTTGAGCAATTCCAAAGCACCAATATCGGCCGTTGTACTCTATTTAGTGCTCTTAAAAGTCTAACTTGCTAGTTGAGCCTTCGTGCCACGTTTCGTATGGTAAAGACACGAATAGACCAAGGTATGTCTCAAATTGCACAAAAACGTGAAAAGCTCCCCTATGGAGAGAGTTGAGCAATTCCAAAGCATCAATGTGGACCGTTGTACTCTATTTGGTACTCTTAAAAGTCTAACTTGCTAGTTGAGCCTTCGTGCCACGTTTCGTAAGGTAAAGACGCGAATAGACCAAGTTATGTCTCAAAGTGCACAAAAACGTGAAAAGCTCCTCTATGGAGGGAGTTAAGCAATTCCAAAGCATCAATGTGGACCGTTGTACTCTATTTAGTGCTCTTACAAGTCTAACTTGCTAGTTGAGCCTTCGTGCCACGTTTCATAAGGTAAAGACGCGAATAGACCAAGTTATGTGTGGAAGTGCACAAAAACGTGAAAAGCTCCTCTATGGAGAGAGTTGAGCAATTCCAAAGCATCAATGTGGACCGTTGTACTCTATTTAGTGCTCTTAAAAGTCTAACTTGCTAGTTGAGCCTTCGTGCCACGTTTCGTAAGGTAAAGAGGCGAATAGACCAAGTTATGTCTCAAATTGCTCGAAAATGTGAAAAGCTCCTCTTTGGAGAGAGTTGAGCAATTCCAAAGCATCAATGTGGGCCGTTGTACTCTATTTAGTGCTCTTAAAAGTCTAACTTGCTAGTTGAGCCTTCGTGCCACGTTTCGTAAGGTAAAGACGCGAATAGACCAAGTTATGTTTGAAATTGCACAAAAACGTGAAAAGCTCCCCTATGGAGAGAGTTGAGCAATTCCAAAGCATCAATGTGGACCATTGTACTCTATTTAGTGCTCTTAGAAGTCTAACTTGCTAGTTGAGCCTTCGTGCCACGTTTCGTAAGGTAAAGACGCGAATAGACCAAGTTATGTTTGAAATTGCACAAAAACGCGAAAAGCTCCTCTATGGAAAGAGTTGAGCAATTCCAAAGGATCAATGTGGGCCGTTGTACTCTATTTAGAGCTCTTAAAAGTCTAACTTGCTAGTTGAGCCTTCGTGCCACCTTTCGTAAGGTAAAGACACAAATAGACCAAGTTATGTCTCAAATTGCTCAAAAAACGTGAAAAGCTCCTCTATGGAGGGAGTTGAGTAATTCCAAAGCATCAATGTGGACCGTTGTACTCTATTTAGTGCACTTAAAAGTTTAACTTGCCAGTTGAGCCTTCGTGCCACGTTTCGTAAGGTAAAGAGGCGAATAGACCAAGATATATCTCAAATTGCTCAAAAACGTGAAAGCTCCTCTATGAAGAGAGATGAGCAAGTCCAAAGCATCAATGTGAACCGTTGTACTCTATTTAGTGTTCTTAGAAGGCTAACTTGCTAGTTGAGCCTTCGTGCCACGTTTCGTAAGGTAAAGACGCGAATAGACCAAGTTATGTTTGAAGTTGCACAAAAACGTGAAATGCTCCTCTATGGAGAGAGTTGAGCAATTCCAAAGCATCAATGTGGACCGTTGTACTCTATTTAGTGTTCTTAGAAGTATAACTTGCTAGTTTAGCCTTCTTGCCACGTTTCGTAAGGTAAAGACGCGAATAGACCAATTTATGTCTCAAATTGCACAGAAACGTGAAAAGCTCCTCTATGGAGAGAGTTGAGCAATTCCAAAGAATCAATGTGGACGTTGTACTCTATTTAGTGCTCTTAAAAGTCTAACTTGCTAGTTGAGCCTTCGTGCCACGTTTCGTAAGGTAAAGAGGCGAATAGACCAAGTTATGTCTCAAATTGCTCGAAAACGTGAAAAGCTCCTCTATGGAGAGAGTTGAGCAATTCCAAAGCATCAATGTGGACCGTTGTACTCTATTTAGTGCACTTAAAAGTTTAACTTGCTAGTTGAGCCTTCGTGCCACGTTTCGTAAGGTAAAGACGCGAATAGACCAAGTTATGTTTGAAATTGCACAAAAACGTGAAAAACTCCTCTATGGAGAGAGTTCAGCAATTCCAAAGCATCAATGTGGACCGTTGTACTCTATTTAGTGCTCTTCAAAGTCTAACTTGCTAGTTGAGCCTTCGTGCCACATTTCGTAAGGTAAAGACGCGAATAGACCAAGTTATGTTTGAAATTGCACAAAAACGTGAAAAGCTCCTCTATGAAGAGAGTTGAGCAATTCCAAAGCATCAATGTGGACCGTTGTAGTCTATTTAGTGCTCTTAAAAGTCTAACTTGCTAGTTGAGCCTTCGTGCCACGTTTCGTAAGGTAAAGACGCGAATAGACCAAGTTATGTCTCAAATTGCCCAAAAACGTGAAAAGCGCCTCTATGGAGGGAGTTGAGCAATTCCAAAGCATCAATGTGGACCGTTGTACTCTATTTAGTGCTCTTAAAAGTCTAACTTGCTAGTTGAGCCTTCGTGCCACGTTTCGTAAGGTAAAGAGGCGAATAGACCAAGTTATGTCTCAAATTGCTCGAAAACGTGAAAAGCTCCTCTATGGAGAGAGTTGAGCAATTCCAAAGCATCAATGTGGGCCGTTGTACTCTATTTAGTGCACTTAAAAGTTTAACTTGCTAGTTGAGCCTTCGTGCCACGTTTCGTAAGGTAAAGACGCGAATAGACCAAGTTATGTTTGAAATTGCACAAAAACCTGAAAAGCTCCTCTACGGAGAGAGTTGAGCAATTCCAAAGAATCAATATGGACCGTTGTACTCTACTTAGTGCTCTTAAAAGTCTAACTTGCTAGTTGAGCCTTCGTGCCACGTTTCGTAAGGAAAAGATGCGAATAGACCAAGTTATGTCTCAAATTGCACAAAAACGTGAAAAGCTCCTCTATGGAGAGAGTTGAGCAATTCCAAGGCATCAATGTGGACCGTTGTACTCTATTTAGTGCTCTTAAAAGTCTAACTTGCTAGTTAAGCCTTCGTGCCACGTTTCGTAAGGTAAAGAGGCGAATAGACCAAGTTATATCTCAAATTGCACAAAAACGTGAAAAGCTCCTCTATGGAGAGAGTTGAGCAATTCCAAAGCATCAATGTGGACCGTTGCACTTTATTTAGTGTTCTTAGAAGTCTAACTTGCTAGTTGAGCCTTCGTGCAACGTTTCGTAAGGTAAAGACGCGAATAGACCAAGTTATGTTTGACATTGCACAAAAACGTGAAAAGTTCCTCCATGGAGAGAGTTGAGCAATTCCAAAGCATCAATGTGGACCGTTGTACTCTATTTACTGCTCTTAAAAGTATAACTTGCTAGTTGAGCCTTCGTGCCACGTTTCGTAAGGAAAAGACGCGAATAGACCAAGTTATGTCTCAAATTGCAAAAAAACGTGAAAAGCTCCTCTATGGAGAGAGTTGAGCAATTCCAAGGCATCAATGTGGACCGTTGTACTCTATTTAGTGCTCTTAAAATTCTAACTTGCTAGTTGAGCCTTCGTGCCACGTTTCGTAAGGTAAAGAGGAGAATAGACCAAGTTATATCTCAAATTGCTCAAAAACGTGAAAAGCTCCTCTATGGAGAGAGTTGAGCAATTCCAAAGCGTCAATGTGGACCGTTGTACTCTATTTAGTGTTCTTAGAAGTCTAACTTGCTAGTTGAGCCTTCGTGCCACGTTTCGTAAGGTAAAGACGTGAATAGACCAAGTTATGTTTGAAATTGCACAAAAACGTGAAAAACTCCTCTATGGAGAGAGTTCAGCAATTCCAAAGCATCAATGTGCACCGTTGTACTCTATTTAGTGCTCTTCAAAGTCTAACTTGCTAGTTGAGCCTTCGTGCCACGTTTCGTAAGGTAAAGACGCGAATAGACCAAGTTATGTTTGAAATTGCACAAAAACGTGAAAAGCTCCTCTATGGAGAGAGTTGAGCAATTCCAAAGCATCAATGTGGACCGTTGTACTCTATTTAGTGCTCTTAAAAGTCTAACTTGCTAGTTGAGCCTTCGTGCCACGTTTCATAAGGTAAAGACGCGAATAGACCAAGTTATGTCTCAAATTGCACAAAAACGTGAACAGCTCCTCTATGGAGAGAGTTGAGCAATTCCAAAGCATCAATGTGGGCCGTTGTACTCTATTTAGTGCTCTTAAAAGTCTAACTTGCTAGTTGAGCCTTCGTGCCACGTTTCGTAAGGTAAAGACGCGAATAGACCAAGTTATGTTTGAAATTGCACAAAAACGTGAAAAGCTCCCCTATGGAGAGAGTTGAGCAATTCCAAAGTATCAATGTGGACCGTTGTACTCTATTTAGTGCTCTTAAAAGTCTAACTTGCTAGTTGAGCCTTCGTGCCACGTTTCGTAAGCTAAAGAGGCGAATAGACCAAGTTATGTCTCAAATTGCTTGAAAACGTGAAAAGATCCTCTATGGAGAGAGTTGAGCAATTCCAAAGCATCAATGTGGACCGTTGTACTCTATTTAGTGTTCTTAGAAGTCTAACTTGCTAGTTGAGCCTTCGTGCCAGGTTTCGTAAGGTAAAGACGCGAATAGACCAAGTTATGTCTCAAATTGCACAAAAACGTGAAAAGCTCCTCTACGGAGAGAGTTGAGCAATTCCAAAGCACCAATATCGGCCGTTGTACTCTATTTAGTGCTCTTAAAAGTCTAACTTGCTAGTTGAGCCTTCGTGCCACGTTTCGTAAGGTAAAGACTCGAATAGACCAAGGTATGTCTCAAATTGCACAAAAACGTGAAAAGCTCCCCTATGGAGAGAGTTGAGCAATTCCAAAGCATCAATGTGAACCGTTGTACTCTATTTGGTGCTCTTAAAAGTCTAACTTGCTAGTTGAGCCTTCGTGCCACGTTTCGTAAGGTAAAGACGCGAATAGACCAAGTTATGTCTCAAAGTGCACAAAAACGTGAAAAGCTCCTCTATGGAGGGAGTTGAGCAATTCCAAAGCATCAATGTGGACCGTTGTACTCTATTTAGTGCTCTTACAAGTCTAACTTGCTAGTTGAGCCTTCGTGCCACGTTTCGTAAGGTAAAGAAGCGAATAGACCAAGTTATGTGTGAAATCGCACAAAAACGTGAAAAGCTCCTCTATGGAGAGAGTTGAGCAATTCCAAAGCATCAATGTGGACCGTTGTACTCTATTTAGTGCTCTTAAAAGTCTAACTTGCTAGTTGAGCCTTCGTGCCACGTTTCGTAAGGTAAAGAGGCGAATAGACCAAGTCATGTCTCAAATTGCTCGAAAACGTGAAAAGCTCCTCTATGGAGAGAGTTGAGCAATTCCAAAGCATCAATGTGGGCCGTTGTACTCTATTTAGTGCTCTTAAAAGTCTAACTTGCTAGTTGAGCCTTCGTGCCACGTTTCGTAAGGTAAAGACGCGAATAGACCAAGTTATGTTTGAAATTGCACAAAAACGTGAAAAGCTCCCCTATGGAGAGAGTTGAGCAATTCCAAAGCATCAATGTGGACCGTTGTACTCTATTTAGTGCTCTTAGAAGTCTAACTTGCTAGTTGAGCCTTCGTGCCACGTTTCGTAAGGTAAAGACGCGAATAGACCAAGTTATGTTTGAAATTGCACAAAAACGCGAAAAGCTCCTCTATGGAGAGAGTTGAGCAATTCCAAAGGATCAATGTGGGCCGTTGTACTCTATTTAGAGCTCTTAAAAGTCTAACTTGCTAGTTGAGCCTTCGTGCCACGTTTCGTAAGGTAAAGACACAAATAGACCAAGTTATGTCTCAAATTGCTCAAAAACGTGAAAAGCTCCTCTATGGAGAGAGTTGAGTAATTCCAAAGCATCAATGTGGACCGTTGTACTCTATTTAGTGCACTTAAAAGTTTAACTTGCCAGTTGAGCCTTCGTGCCACGTTTCGTAAGGTAAAGAGGCGAATAGACCAAGTTATATCTCAAATTGCTCAAAAACGTGAAAAGCTCCTCTATGAAGAGAGTTGAGCAAGTCCAAAGCATCAATGTGAACCGTTGTACTCTATTTAGTGTTCTTAGAAGGCTAACTTGCTAGTTGAGCCTTCGTGCCACGTTTCGTAATGTAAAGACGCGAATAGATCAAGTTATGTTTGAAGTTGCACAAAAACGTGAAATGCTCCTCTATGGAGAGAGTTGAGCAATTCCAAAGCATCAAAGTGGACCGTTGTACTCTATTTAGTGTTCTTAGAAGTATAACTTGCTAGTTTAGCCTTCTTGCCACGTTTCGTAAGGTAAAGACGCGAGTAGACCAATTTATGTCTCAAATTGCACAAAACGTGAAAAGCTCCTCTATGGAGAGAGTTGAGCAATTCCAAAGCATCAATGTGGACCGTTGTACTCTATTTAGTGGTCTTAAAAGTCTAACTTGCTAGTTGAGCCTTCGTGCCACGTTTCGTAAGGTAAAGAGGCGAATAGACCAAATTATGTCTCAAATTGCTCGAAAACGTGAAAAGCTCCTCTATGGAGAGAGTTGAGCAATTCCAAAGCATCAATGTGGACCGTTGTACTCTATTTAGTGCACTTAAAAGTTTAACTTGCCAGTTGAGCCTTCGTGCCACGTTTCGTAAGGAAAAGAGGCGAATAGACCAAGTTATATCTCAAATTGCTCAAAAACGTGAAAGCTCCTCTATGAAGAGAGTTGAGCAAGTCCAAAGCATCAATGTGAACTGTTGTACTCTATTTAGTGTTCTTAGAAGTCTAACTTGCTAGTTGAGCCTTCGTGCCACGTTTTGTAATGTAAAGACGCGAATTGACCAAGTTATGTTTGAAGTTGCACAAAAGCGTGAAATGCTCCTCTATGGAGAGAGTTGAGCAATTCCAAAGCATCAAAGTGGACCGTTGTACTCTATTTAGTGTTCTTAGAAGTATAACTTGCTAGTTTAGCCTTCTTGCCACGTTTCGTAAGGTAAAGACGCGAGTAGACCAATTTATGTCTCAAATTGCACAAAAACGTGAAAAGCTCCCCTATGGAGAGAGTTGAGCAATTCCAAAGCATCAATGTGGACCGTTGTACTCTATTTGGTGCTCTTAAAAGTCTAACTTGCTAGTTGAGCCTTCGTGCCACGTTTCGTAAGGTAAAGACGCGAATAGACCAAGTTATGTCTCAAAGTGCACAAAAACGTGAAAAGCTCCTCTATGGAGGGAGTTGAGCAATTCCAAAGCATCAATGTGGACCGTTGTACTCTATTTAGTGCTCTTACAAGTCTAACTTGCTAGTTGAGCCTTCGTGCCACGTTTCGTAAGGTAAAGAAGCGAGTAGACCAAGTTATGTGTGAAATTGTACAAAAACGTGAAAAGCTCCTCTATGGAGAGAGTTGAGCAATTCCAAAGCATCAATGTGGACCGTTGTACTCTATTTAGTGCTCTTAAAAGTCTAACTTGCTAGTTGAGCCTTCGTGCCACGTTTCGTAAGGTAAAGAGGCGAATAGACCAAGTCATGTCTCAAATTGCTCGAAAACGTGAAAAGCTCCTCTATGGAGAGAGTTGAGCAATTCCAAAGCATCAATGTGGGCCGTTGTACTCTATTTAGTGCTCTTAAAAGTCTAACTTGCTAGTTGAGCCTTCGTGCCACGTTTCGTAAGGTAAAGACGCGAATAGACCAAGTTATGTTTGAAATTGCACAAAAACGTGAAAAGCTCCCCTATGGAGAGAGTTGAGCAATTCCAAAGCATCAATGTGGACCGTTGTACTCTATTTAGTGCTCTTAAAAGTCTAACTTGCTAGTTGAGCCTTCGTGCCACGTTTCGTAAGGTAAAGACGCGAATAGACCAAGTTATGTTTGAAATTGCACAAAAACGTGAAAAGCTCCTCTATGGAGAGAGTTGAGCAATTCCAAAGCATCAATGTGGACCGTTGTACTCTATTTAGTGCTCTTAAAAGTCTAACTTGCTAGTTGAGCCTTCGTGCCACGTTTCGTAAGGTAAAGACAGCGAATAGACCAAGTTATGTCTCAAATTGCTACAAAAACGTGAAAAGCTCCTCTATGGAGAGAGTTGAGCAATTCCAAAGCATCAATGTGGACCGTTGTACTCTATTTAGTGCTCTTAAAAGTCTAACTTCTAGTTGAGCCTTCGTGCCACGTTTCGTAAGGTAAAGAGGCGAATAGACCAAGTTATGTCTCAAATTGCTCAAAAACGTGAAAAGCTCCTCTATGGAGAGAGTTGAGCAATTCCAAAGCATCAATGTGGACCGTTGTACTCTATTTAGTGTTCTTAGAAGTCTAACTTGCTAGTTGAGCCTTCGTGCCACGTTTCGTAAGGTAAAGACGCGAATAGACCAAGTTATGTCTCGAAGTTGCACAAAAACGTGAAAGCTCCTCTATGGAGAGAGTTGAGCAATTCCAAAGCATCAATGTGGACCGTTGTACTCTATTTAGTGTTCTTAGAAGTCTAACTTGCTAGTTGAGCCTTCGTGCCACGTTTCGTAAGGTAAAGACGCGAATAGACCAAGTTATGTCTCAAATTGCACAAAAACGTGAAAAGCTCCTCTATGGAGAGAGTTGAGCAATTCCAAAGCATCAATGTGGACCGTTGTACTCTATTTAGTGTTCTTAAAAGTCTAACTTGCTAGTTGAGCCTTCGTGCCACGTTTCGTAAGGTAAAGACGCGAATAGACCAAGTTATGTCTCAAATTGCACAAAAACGTGAAAAGCTCCTCTATGGAGAGAGTTGAGCAATTCCAAAGCATCAATGTGGACCGTTGTACTCTATTTAGTGCTCTTAAAAGTCTAACTTGCTAGTTGAGCCTTCGTGCCACGTTTCGTAAGGTAAAGACGCGAATAGACCAAGTTATGTCTGAAATTGCACAAAAACGTGAAAAGCTCCTCTATGGAGAGAGTTGAGCAATTCCAAAGCATCAATGTGGACCGTTGTACTCTATTTAGTGCTCTTAAAAGTCTAACTTGCTAGTTGAGCCTTCGTGCCACGTTTCGTAAGGTAAAGAGGCGAATAGACCAAGTTATGTCTCAAATTGCACAAAAACGTGAAAAGCTCCTCTATGGAGAGAGTTGAGCAATTCCAAAGCATCAATGTGGGCCGTTGTACTCTATTTAGTGCTCTTAAAAGTCTAACTTGCTAGTTGAGCCTTCGTGCCACGTTTCGTAAGGTAAAGACGCGAATAGACCAAGTTATGTCTGAAATTGCACAAAAACGTGAAAAGCTCCTCTATGGAGAGAGTTGAGCAATTCCAAAGCATCAATGTGGACCGTTGTACTCTATTTAGTGCTCTTAGAAGTCTAACTTGCTAGTTGAGCCTTCGTGCCACGTTTCGTAAGGTAAAGACGTGAATAGACCAAGTTATGTTTGAAATTGCACAAAAACGCTGAAAGGCTCCTCTATGGAGAGAGTTGAGCAATTCCAAAGGCATCAATGTGGGCCGTTGTACTCTATTTAGAGCTCTTAAAAGTCTAACTTGCTAGTTGAGCCTTCGTGCCACGTTTCGTAAGGTAAAGACACAAATAGACCAAGTTATGTCTCAAATTGCTCAAAAACGTGAAAAGCTCCTCTATGGAGAGAGTTGAGTAATTCCAAAGCATCAATGTGGACCGTTGTACTCTATTTAGTGCACTTAAAAGTTTAACTTGCCAGTTGAGCCTTCGTGCCACGTTTCGTAAGGTAAAGAGGCGAATAGACCAAGTTATATCTCAAATTGCTCAAAAACGTGAAAAGCTCCTCTATGAAGAGAGTTGAGCAAGTCCAAAGCATCAATGTGAACCGTTGTACTCTATTTAGTGTTCTTAGAAGGCTAACTTGCTAGTTGAGCCTTCGTGCCACGTTTCGTAATGTAAAGACGCGAATAGATCAAGTTATGTTTGAAGTTGCACAAAAACGTGAAATGCTCCTCTATGGAGAGAGTTGAGCAATTCCAAAGCATCAAAGTGGACCGTTGTACTCTATTTAGTGTTCTTAGAAGTATAACTTGCTAGTTTAGCCTTCTTGCCACGTTTCGTAAGGTAAAGACGCGAGTAGACCAATTTATGTCTCAAATTACACAAAAACGTGAAAAGCTCCTCTATGGAGAGAGTTGAGCAATTCCAAAGCATCAATGTGGACCGTTGTACTCTATTTAGTGGTCTTAAAAGTCTAACTTGCTAGTTGAGCCTTCGTGCCACGTTTCGTAAGGTAAAGAGGCGAATAGACCAAATTATGTCTCAAATTGCTTTAAAACGTGAAAAGCTCCTCTATGGAGAGAGTTGAGCAATTCCAAAGCATCAATGTGGACCGTTGTACTCTATTTAGTGTACTTAAAAGTTTAACTTGCCAGTTGAGCCTTCGTGCCACGTTTCGTAAGGTAAAGAGGCGAATAGACCAAGTTATATCTCAAATTGCTCAAAAACGTGAAAGCTCCTCTATGAAGAGAGTTGAGCAAGTCCAAAGCATCAATGTGAACCGTTGTACTCTATTTAGTGTTCTTAGAAGTCTAACTTGCTAGTTGAGCCTTCGTGCCACGTTTCGTAATGTAAAGACGCGAATAGACCAAGTTATGTTTGAAGTTGCACAAAAACGTGAAATGCTCCTCTATGGAGAGAGTTGAGCAATTCCAAAGCATCAAAGTGGACCGTTGTACTCTATTTAGTGTTCTTAGAAGTATAACTTGCTAGATTAGCCTTCTTGCCACGTTTCGTAAGGTAAAGACGCGAGTAGACCAGTTTATGTCTCAAATTGCACAAAAACGTGAAAAGCTCCTCTATGGAGAGAGTTGAGCAATTCCAAAGCATCAATGTGGACCGTTGTACTCTATTTAGTGCTCTTAAAAGTCTAACTTGCTAGTTGAGCCTTCGTGCCACGTTTCGTAAGGTAAAGAGGCGAGTAGACCAAATTATGTCTCAAATTGCTCGAAAACGTGAAAAGCTCCTCTATGGAGAGAGTTGAGCAATTCCAAAGCATCAATGTGGACCGTTGTACTCTATTTAGTGCACGTTTCGTAAGGTAAAGACGCGAATAGACCAAGTTATGTTTGAAATTGCACAAAAACCTGAAAAGCTCCTCTATGGAGAGAGTTGAGCAAATCCAAAGCATCAATATGGACCGTTGTACTCTTTTTAGCGCTCTTAGAAGTCTAACTTGCTAGTTGAGCCTTCGTGCCACGTTTCGTAAGTAAAAGACGCGAATAGACCAAGTTATGTCTCAAATTGCACAAAAACGTGAAAAGCTCCTCTATGGAGAGAGTTGAGCAATTCCAAGGCATCAATGTGGACCGTTGTACTCTATTTAGTGCTCCTAAAAGTCTACCTTGCTAGTTGAGCCTTCGTGCCACGTTTCGTAAGGTAAAGAGGCGAATAGACCAAGTTATATCTCAAATTGCACAAAAACGTGAAAAGCTCCTCTATGGAGAGAGTTGAGCAATTCCAAAGCATCTATGTGGACCGTTGCACTTTATTTAGTGTTCTTAGAAGTCTAACTTGCTAGTTGAGCCTTCGTGCCACGTTTCGTAAGGTAAAGACGCGAATAGACCAAGTGATGTTTGACATTGCACAAAAACGTGAAAAGCTGCTCCATGCAGAGAGTTGAGCAATTCCAAAGCATCAATGTGGACCGTTGTACTCTATTTAGTGCTCTTAAAAGTCTAACTTGCTAGTTGAGCCTTCGTGCCACGTTTCGTAAGGAAAAGACGCGAATAGACCAAGTTATGTCTCAAATAGCACAAAAACGTGAAAAGCTCCTCTATGGAGAGAGTTGAGCAATTCCAAGGCATCAATGTGGACCGTTGAACTCTATTTAGTGCTCTTAAAAGTCTAACTTGCTAGTTGAGCCTTCGTGCCACGTTTCGTAAGGTAAAGAGGCGAATAGACCAAGTTATATCTCAAATTGCTCACAAAACGTGAAAAGCTCCTCTATGGAGAGAGTGGAGCAATTCCAAAGCAGTCAATGTGGACCGTTGTACTCTATTTAGTGTTCTTAGAAGTCTAACTTGCTAGTTGAGCCTTCATGCCACGTTTCGTAAGGTAAAGAGGCGAATAGACCAAGTTATATCTCAAATTGCTCAAAAACGTGAAAAGCTCCTCTATGGAGAGAGTTGAGCAATTCCAAAGCATCAATGTGGACCGTTGTACTCTATTTAGGTGTTCTTAGAAGTCTAACGTGCTAGTTGAGCCTTCGTGCCACGTTTCGTAAGGTAAAGACGCGAATAGACCAAGTTATGTTTGAAATTGCACAAAAACGTGAAAAGCTCCTGTATGGAGAGAGTTGAGCAATTCCAAAGCATCAATGTGGACCGTTCTACTCTATTTAGTGCTCTTACAAGTGTAACTTGCTAGTTGAGCCTTCGTGCCACCTTTCATAAGGTAAAGACGCGAATAGACCAAGTTATGTTTGAAATTGCACAAAAACGTGAAAAGCTCCTCTATGGAGAGAGTTGAGCAATTCCAAAGCATCAATGTGGACCGTTGTACTCTATTTAGTGCTCTTAAAAGTCTAACTTGCTAGTTGAGCCTTCGTGCCACGTTTCGTAAGGTAAAGACGCGAATAGACCAAGTTATGTCTCAAATTGCACAAAAACGTGAAAAGCTCCTCTATGGAACAGACTTGAGCAATTCCAAAGCATCAATGTGGACCGTTGTACTCTATTTAGTGCTCTGAAAAGTCTAACTTGCTAGTTGAGCCTTCGTGCCACGTTTTGTAAGGTAAAGAGGCGAATAGACCAAGTTATATCTCAAATTGCTCAAAAACGTGAAAAACTCCTGTATGGAGAGAGTTGAGCAATTCCAAAGCATCAATGTGGACCGTTGTACTCTATTTAGTGCTCTGAAAAGTCTAACTTGCTAGTTGAGCCTTCGTGCCACGTTTCTTAAGGTAAAGACGCGAATAGACCAAGTTATGTTTGAAATTGCACAAAAACGTGAAAAGCTCCTCTATGGACAGAGTTGAGCAATTCCAAAGCATCAATGTGGACCGTTGTACTCTATTTAGTGCTCTTAGAAGTCTAACTTGCTAGTTGAGCCTTCGTGCCACGTTTCGTAAGGTAAAGACACAAATAGACCAAGTTATGTGTCAAATTGCTCAAAAACGTGAAAAGCTCCTCTATGGAGAGAGTTGAGTAATTCCAAAGCATCAATGTGGACCGTTGTACTCTATTTAGTGCACTTAAAAGTTTAACTTGCCAGTTGAGCCTTCGTGCCACGTTTCGTAAGGTAAAGAGGCGAATAGACCAAGTTATATCTCAAATTGCTCAAAAACGTGAAAGCTCCTCTATGAAGAGAGTTGAGCAAGTCCAAAGCATCAATGTGAACCGTTGTACTCTATTTAGTGTTCTTAGAAGGCTAACTTGCTAGTTGAGCCTTCGTGCCACGTTTCGTAATGTAAAGACGCGAATAGACCAAGTCATGTCTCAAATTGCTCGAAAACGTGAAAAGCTCCTCTATGGAGAGAGTTGAGCAATTCCAAAGCATCAATGTGGGCCGTTGTACTCTATTTAGTGCTCTTAAAAGTCTAACTTGCTAGTTGAGCCTTCGTGCCACGTTTCATAAGGTAAAGACGCGAATAGACCAAGTTATGTTTGAAATTGCACAAAAAGTGAAAATCTCCCCTATGGAGAGAGTTGAGCAATTCCAAAGCATCAATGTGGACCGTTGTACTCTATTTAGTGCTCTTAGAAGTCTAACTTGCTAGTTGAGCCTTCGTGCCACGTTTCGTAAGGTAAAGATGCGAATAGACCAAGTTATGTTTGAAATTGCACAAAAACGCGAAAAGCTCCTCTATGGAGAGAGTTGAGCAATTCCAAAGGATCAATGTGGGCCGTTGTACTCTATTTAGAGCTCTTAAAAGTCTAACTTGCTAGTTGAGCCTTCGTGCCACGTTTCGTAAGGTAAAGACACAAATAGACCAAGTTATGTCTCAAATTGCTCAAAAACGTTAAAAGCTCCTCTATGGAGAGAGTTGAGTAATTCCAAAGCATCAATGTGGACCGTTGTACTCTATTTAGTGCACTTAAAAGTTTAACTTGCCAGTTGAGCCTTCGTGCCACGTTTCGTAAGGTAAAGAGGCGAATAGACCAAGTTATATCTCAAATTGCTCAAAAACGTGAAAGCTCCTCTATGAAGAGAGTTGAGCAAGTCCAAAGCATCAATGTGAACCGTTGTACTCTATTTAGTGTTCTTAGAAGGCTAACTTGCTAGTTGAGCCTTCGTGCCACGTTTCGTAATGTAAAGACGCGAATAGACCAAGTTATGTTTGAAGTTGCACAAAAACGTGAAATGCTCCTCTATGGAGAGAGTTGAGCAATTCCAAAGCATCAAAGTGGACCGTTGTACTCTATTTAGTGTTCTTAGAAGTATAACTTGCTAGTTTAGCCTTCTTGCCACGTTTCGTAAGGTAAAGACGCGAGTAGACCAATTTATGTCTCAAATTGCACAAAAACGTGAAAAGCTCCTCTATGGAGAGAGTTGAGCAATTCCAAAGCATCAATGTGGACCGTTGTACTCTATTTAGTGCTCTTAAAAGTCTAACTTGCTAGTTGAGCCTTCGTGCCACGTTTCGTAAGTAAAAGACGCGAATAGACCAAGTTATGTCTCAAATTACACAAAAACGTGAAAAGCTCCTCTATGGAGAGAGTTGAGCAATTCCAAGGCATCAATGTGGACCGTTGTACTCTATTTAGTGCTCCTAAAAGTCTACCTTGCTAGTTGAGCCTTCGTGCCACGTTTCGTAAGGTAAAGAGGCGAATAGACCAAGTTATATCTCAAATTGCACAAAAACGTGAAAAGCTCCTCTATGGAGAGAGTTGAGCAATTCCAAAGCATCTATGTGGACCGTTGCACTTTATTTAGTGTTCTTAGAAGTCTAACTTGCTAGTTGAGCCTTCGTGCCACGTTTCGTAAGGTAAAGACGCGAATAGACCAAGTTATGTTTGACATTGCACAAAAACGTGAAAAGCTCCTCCATGCAGAGAGTTGAGCAATTCCAAAGCATCAATGTGGACCGTTGTACTCTATTTAGTGCTCTTAAAAGTCTAACTTGCTAGTTGAGCCTTCGTGCCACGTTTCGTAAGGAAAAGACGCGAATAGACCAAGTTATGTCTCAAATAGCACAAAAACGTGAAAAGCTCCTCTATGGAGAGAGTTGAGCAATTCCAAGGCATCAATGTGGACCGTTGTACTCTATTTAGTGCTCTTAAAAGTCTAACTTGCTAGTTGAGCCTTCGTGCCACGTTTCGTAAGGTAAAGAGGCGAATAGACCAACTTATATCTCAAATTGCTCACAAACGTGAAAAGCTCCTCTATGGAGAGAGTGGAGCAATTCCAAAGCGTCAATGTGGACCGTTGTACTCTATTTAGTGTTCTTAGAAGTCTAACTTGCTAGTTGAGCCTTCATGCCACGTTTCGTAAGGTAAAGAGGCGAATAGACCAAGTTATATCTCAAATTGCTCAAAAACGTGAAAAGCTCCTCTATGGAGAGAGTTGAGCAATTCCAAAGCATCAATGTGGACCGTTGTACTCTATTTGGTGTTCTTAGAAGTCTAACGTGCTAGTTGAGCCTTCGTGCCACGTTTCGTAAGGTAAAGACGCGAATAGACCAAGTTATGTTTGAAATTGCACAAAAACGTGAAAAGCTCCTGTATGGAGAGAGTTGAGCAATTCCAAAGCATCAATGTGGACCGTTCTACTCTATTTAGTGCTCTTACAAGTGTAACTTGCTAGTTGAGCCTTCGTGCCACCTTTCATAAGGTAAAGACGCGAATAGACCAAGTTATGTTTGAAATTGCACAAAAACGTGAAAAGCTCCTCTATGGAGAGAGTTGAGCAATTCCAAAGCATCAATGTGGACCGTTGTACTCTATTTAGTGCTCTTAAAAGTCTAACTTGCTAGTTGAGCCTTCGTGCCACGTTTCGTAAGGTAAAGACGTGAATAGACCAAGTTATGTCTCAAATTGCACAAAAACGTGAAAAGCTCCTCTATGAACAGACTTGAGCAATTCCAAAGCATCAATGTGGACCGTTGTACTCTATTTAGTGCTCTGAAAAGTCTAACTTGCTAGTTGAGCCTTCGTGCCACGTTTTGTAAGGTAAAGAGGCGAATAGACCAAGTTATATCTCAAATTGCTCAAAAACGTGAAAAACTCCTGTATGGAGAGAGTTGAGCAATTCCAAAGCATCAATGTGGACCGTTGTACTCTATTTAGTGCTCTGAAAAGTCTAACTTGCTAGTTGAGCCTTCGTGCCACGTTTCTTAAGGTAAAGACGCGAATAGACCAAGTTATGTTTGAAATTGCACAAAAACGTGAAAAGCTCCTCTATGGACAGAGTTGAGCAATTCCAAAGCATCAATGTGGACCGTTGTACTCTATTTAGTGCTCTTAAAAGTCTAACTTGCTAGTTGAGCCTTCGTGCCACGTTTGATAAGGTAAAGAGTCGAATGGACCAAGTTATATCTCAAATTGCTCAAAAACGTGAAAAGCTCCTGTATGGAGAAAGTTGAACAATTCCAAAGCATCAATGTGGACCGTTGTACTCTATTTAGTGTTCTTAGAAGTCTAACTTGCTAGTTGAGCCTTCGTGCCACGTTTCGTATGGTAAAGACGCGAATAGACCAAGTTATGTTTGAAATTCCACAAAAACGTGAAAAGCTCCTGTATGAAGAGAGTTGAGCAATTCCAAAGCATCAATGTGGACTGTTCTACTCTATTTAGTGCTCTTACAAGTATAACTTGCTAGTTGAGCCTTCGTGCCACGTTTCGTAAGGTAAAGACGCGAATAGACCAAGTTATATTTGAAATTGCACAAAAATATGAAAAGCTTTTCTATGGAGAGAGTTGAGCAATTCCAAGGCATCAATGTGGACCGTTGTGTTCTATTTAGTGCTCTTAAAAGTCTAACTTGCTAGTTGAGCCTTCGTGCCACGTTTCGTAAGTAAAAGACGCGAATAGACCAAGTTATGTCTCAAATTACACAAAAACGTGAAAAGCACCTCTATGGAGAGAGTTGAGCAATTCCAAGGCATCAATGTGGACCGTTGTACTCTATTTAGTGCTCCTAAAAGTCTACCTTGCTAGTTGAGCCTTCGTGCCACGTTTCGTAAGGTAAAGAGGCGAATAGACCAAGTTATATCTCAAATTGCACAAAAACGTGAAAAGCTCCTCTATGGAGAGAGTTGAGCAATTCCAAAGCATCTATGTGGACCGTTGCACTTTATTTAGTGTTCTTAGAAGTCTAACTTGCTAGTTGAGCCTTCGTGCCACGTTTCGTAAGGTAAAGACGCGAATAGACCAAGTTATGTTTGACATTGCACAAAAACGTGAAAAGCTCCTCCATGCAGAGAGTTGAGCAATTCCAAAGCATCAATGTGGACCGTTGTACTCTATTTAGTGCTCTTAAAAGTCTAACTTGCTAGTTGAGCCTTCGTGCCACGTTTCGTAAGGAAAAGACGCGAATAGACCAAGTTATGTCTCAAATAGCACAAAAACGTGAAAAGCTCCTCTATGGAGAGAGTTGAGCAATTCCAAGGCATCAATGTGGACCGTTGTACTCTATTTAGTGCTCTTAAAAGTCTAACTTGCTAGTTGAGCCTTCGTGCCACGTTTCGTAAGGTAAAGAGGCGAATAGACCAAGTTATATCTCAAATTGCTCACAAACGTGAAAAGCTCCTCTATGGAGAGAGTGGAGCAATTCCAAAGCGTCAATGTGGACCGTTGTACTCTATTTAGTGTTCTTAGAAGTCTAACTTGCTAGTTGAGCCTTCATGCCACGTTTCGTAAGGTAAAGAGGCGAATAGACCAAGTTATATCTCAAATTGCTCAAAAACGTGAAAAGCTCCTCTATGGAGAGAGTTGAGCAATTCCAAAGCATCAATGTGGACCGTTGTACTCTATTTGGTGTTCTTAGAAGTCTAACGTGCTAGTTGAGCCTTCGTGCCACGTTTCGTAAGGTAAAGACGCGAATAGACCAAGTTATGTTTGAAATTGCACAAAAACGTGAAAAGCTCCTGTATGGAGAGAGTTGAGCAATTCCAAAGCATCAATGTGGACCGTTCTACTCTATTTAGTGCTCTTACAAGTGTAACTTGCTAGTTGAGCCTTCGTGCCACCTTTCATAAGGTAAAGACGCGAATAGACCAAGTTATGTTTGAAATTGCACAAAAACGTGAAAAGCTCCTCTATGGAGAGAGTTGAGCAATTCCAAAGCATCAATGTGGACCGTTGTACTCTATTTAGTGCTCTTAAAAGTCTAACTTGCTAGTTGAGCCTTCGTGCCACGTTTCGTAAGGTAAAGACGTGAATAGACCAAGTTATGTCTCAAATTGCACAAAAACGTGAAAAGCTCCTCTATGAACAGACTTGAGCAATTCCAAAGCATCAATGTGGACCGTTGTACTCTATTTAGTGCTCTGAAAAGTCTAACTTGCTAGTTGAGCCTTCGTGCCACGTTTTGTAAGGTAAAGAGGCGAATAGACCAAGTTATATCTCAAATTGCTCAAAAACGTGAAAAACTCCTGTATGGAGAGAGTTGAGCAATTCCAAAGCATCAATGTGGACCGTTGTACTCTATTTAGTGCTCTGAAAAGTCTAACTTGCTAGTTGAGCCTTCGTGCCACGTTTCTTAAGGTAAAGACGCGAATAGACCAAGTTATGTTTGAAATTGCACAAAAACGTGAAAAGCTCCTCTATGGACAGAGTTGAGCAATTCCAAAGCATCAATGTGGACCGTTGTACTCTATTTAGTGCTCTTAAAAGTCTAACTTGCTAGTTGAGCCTTCGTGCCACGTTTGATAAGGTAAAGAGTCGAATGGACCAAGTTATATCTCAAATTGCTCAAAAACGTGAAAAGCTCCTGTATGGAGAAAGTTGAACAATTCCAAAGCATCAATGTGGACCGTTGTACTCTATTTAGTGTTCTTAGAAGTCTAACTTGCTAGTTGAGCCTTCGTGCCACGTTTCGTATGGTAAAGACGCGAATAGACCAAGTTATGTTTGAAATTCCACAAAAACGTGAAAAGCTCCTGTATGAAGAGAGTTGAGCAATTCCAAAGCATCAATGTGGACTGTTCTACTCTATTTAGTGCTCTTACAAGTATAACTTGCTAGTTGAGCCTTCGTGCCACGTTTCGTAAGGTAAAGACGCGAATAGACCAAGTTATATTTGAAATTGCACAAAAATATGAAAAGCTTTTCTATGGAGAGAGTTGAGCAATTCCAAGGCATCAATGTGGACCGTTGTGTTCTATTTAGTGCTCTTAAAAGTCTAACTTGCTAGTTGAGCCTTCGTGCCACGTTTCGTAAGGTAAAGAGGCGAATAGACCATCTCAAATTGCACAAAAACGTGAAAAGCTCCTCTATGGAGAGAGTTGAGCAATTCCAAAGCATCAATGTGGACCGTTGCACTTTATTTAGTGTTCTTAGAAGTCTAACTTGCTAGTTGAGCCTTCGTGCCACGTTTCGTAAGGTAAAGACGCGAATAGACCAAGTTATTTTTGACATTGCACAAAAACGTGAAAAGCTCCTCCATGGAGAGAGTTGAGCAATTCCAAAGCATCAATGTGGACCGTTGTACTCTATTTAGTGCTCTTAAAAGTCTAACTTGCTAGTTGAGCCTTCGTGCCACGTTTCGTAAGGTAAAGAGGCGAATAGACCAAGTT
Source organism: Tripterygium wilfordii (assembly GCF_013401445.1). Taxonomy (NCBI): domain Eukaryota; kingdom Viridiplantae; phylum Streptophyta; class Magnoliopsida; order Celastrales; family Celastraceae; genus Tripterygium; species Tripterygium wilfordii. The sequence goes on along the minus strand of NW_024056189.1, from coordinate 61,704 downwards.
ATATCTCAAATTGCTCAAAAACGTGAAAAGCTCCTCTATGGAGAGAGTTGAGCAATTCCAAAGCATCAATGTGGACCGTTGTACTCTATTTAGTGTTCTTAGATGTCTAACTTGCTAGTTGAGCCTTCGTGCCACGTTTCGTAAGGTAAAGACGCGAATAGACCAAGTTATGTGTGAAATTGCACAAAAACGCGAAAAGCTCCTCTATGGAGAGAGTTGAGCAATTCCAAAGGATCAATGTGGACCGTTGTACTCTATTTGGTGTTCTTAGAAGTCTAACTTGCTAGTTGAGCCTTCGTGCCACGTTTCGTAAGGTAAAGACGCGAATAGACCAAGTTATGTTTGAAATTGCACAAAAACGTGAAAAACTCCTCTATGGAGAGAGTTGAGCAATTCCAAAACATCAATGTGGACCGTTGTACTCTATTTAGTGCTCTTCAAAGTCTAACTTGCTAGTTGAGCCTTCGTGCCACGTTTCGTAAGGTAAAGACGCGAATAGACCAAGTTATGTCTCAAATTGCACAAAAACGTGAACAGCTCCTCTATGGAGAGAGTTGAGCAATTCCAAAGCATCAATGTGGACTGTTGTACTCTATTTAGTGCTCTTAAAAGTCTAACTTGCTAGTTGAGCCTTCGTGCCACGTTTCGTAAGCTAAAGAGGCCAATAGACCAAGTTATGTCTCAAATTGCTTGAAAACGTGAAAAGATCCTCTATGGAGAGAGTTGAGCAATTCCAAAGGATCAATGTGGGCCGTTGTACTCTATTTAGAGCTCTTAAAAGTCTAACTTGCTAGTTGAGCCTTCGTGCCACGTTTCGTAAGGTAAAGACACAAATAGACCAAGTTATGTCCCAAATTGCTCAAAAACGTGAAAAGCTCCTCTATGGAGAGAGTTGAGTAATTCCAAAGCATCAATGTGGACCGTTGTACTCTATTTAGTGCTCTTAAAAGTCTAAGTTGCTAGTTGAGCCTTCGTGCCACGTTTCGTAAGGTAAAGACGCGAATAGACCAAGGTATGTCTCAAATTGCACAAAAAGGTGAAAAGCTCCCCTATAGAGAGAGTTGAGCAATTCCAAAGCATCAATGTGGACCGTCGTACTCTATTTGGTGCTCTTAAAAGTCTAACTTGCTAGTTGAGCCTTCGTGCCACGCTTCGTAAGGTAAAGACGCGAATAGACCAAGTTATGTCTCAAAGTGCACAAAAACGTGAAAAGCTCCTCTATGGAGGGAGTTGAGCAATTCCAAAGCATCAATGTGGACCGTTGTACTCTATTTAGTGCTCTTACAAGTCTAACTTGCTAGTTGAGCCTTCGTGCCACGTTTCGTAAGGTAAAGACGCGAATAGACCAAGTTATGTTTGACATTGCACAAAAACGTGAAAAGCTCCTCCATGGAGAGAGTTGAGCAATTCCAAAGCATCAATGTGGACCGTTGTACTCTATTTAGTGCTCTTAAAAGTCTAACTTGCTAGTTGAGCCTTGGTGCCACGTTTCGTAAGGTAAAGACGCGAATAGACCAAGTTATGTCTCAAATTGCACAAAAACGTGAACAGCTCCTCTATGGAGAGAGTTGAGCAATTCCAAAGCATCAATGTGGACCGTTGTACTCTATTTAGTGCTCTTAAAAGTCTAACTTGCTAGTTGAGCCTTCGTGCCACGTTTCGTAAGCTAAAGAGGCGAATAGACCAAGTTATGTCTCAAATTGCTTGAAAACGTGAAAAGATCCTCTATGGAGAGAGTTGAGCAATTCCAAAGCATCAATGTGGACCGTTGTACTCTATTTAGTGTTCTTACAAGTCTAACTTGCTAGTTGAGCCTTCGTGCCACGTTTCGTAAGGTAAAGACGCGAATAGACCAAGTTATGTCTCAAATTGCACAGAACGTGAAAAGCTCCTCTACGGAGAGAGTTGAGCAATTCCAAAGCACCAATATCGGCCGTTGTACTCTATTTAGTGCTCTTAAAAGTCTAACTTGCTAGTTGAGCCTTCGTGCCACGTTTCGTAAGGTAAAGACGCGAATAGACCAGGGTATGTCTCAAATTGCACAAAAACGTGAAAAGCTCCCCTATGGAGAGAGTTGTGCAATTCCAAAGCATCAATGTGGACCGTTGTACTCTATTTGGTGCTCTTAAAAGTCTAACTTGCTAGTTGAGCCTTCGTGCCACGCTTCGTAAGGTAAAGACGCGAATAGACCAAGTTATGTCTCAAAGTGCACAAAAACGTGAAAAGCTCCTCTATGGAGGGAGTTGAGCAATTCCAAAGCATCAATGTGGACAGTTGTACTCTATTTAGTGCTCTTACAAGTCTAACTTGCTAGTTGAGCCTTCGTGCCACGTTTCGTAAGGTAAACACGCGAATAGACCAAGTTATGTGTGAAATTGCACAGAAATGTGAAAAGCTCCTCTATCGAGAGAGTTGAGCAATTCCAAAGCATCAATGTGGACCGTTGTACTCTATTTAGTGCTCTTAAAAGTCTAACTTGCTAGTTGAGCCTTCGTGCCACGTTTCGTAAGGTAAAGAGGCGAATAGACCAAGTTATGTCTCAAATTGCTCAAAAACGTGAAAAGCTCCTCTATGGAGAGAGTTGAGCAATTCCAAGGCATCAATGTGGGCCGTTGTACTCTATTTAGTGCTCTTAAAAGTCTAACTTGCTAGTTGAGCCTTCGTGCCACGTTTCGTAAGGTAAAGACGCGAATAGACCAAGTTATGTTTGAAGTTGCACGAAAACGTGAAATGCTCCTCTATGGAGAGAGTTGAGCAATTCCAAATCATCAATGTGGACCGTTGTACTCTATTTAGTGTTCTTAGAAGTATAACTTGCTAGTTTAGCCTTCTTGCCACGTTTCGTAAGGTAAAGACGCGAATAGACCAATTTATGTCTCAAATTGCACAAAAACGTGAAAAGCTCCTCTATGGAGAGAGTTGAGCAATTCCAAAGCATCAATGTGGACCGTTGTACTCTATTTAGTGCTCTTAAAAGTCTAACTTGCTAGTTGAGCCTTCGTGCCACGTTTCGTAAGGTAAAAAGGTGAATAGACCAAGTTATGTCTCAAATTGCTCGAAAACGTAAAAAGCTCCTCTATGGAGAGAGTTGAGCAATTCCAAAGCATCAATGTGGACCGTTGTACTCTATTTAGTGTACTTAAAATTTTAACTTGCTAGTTGAGCCTTCGTGCCACGTTTCGTAAGGTAAAGACACAAATAGACCAAGTTATGTCTCAAATTGCTCAAAAACGTGAAAAGCTCCTCTATGGAGAGGGTTGAGTAATTCCAAAGCATCAATGTGAACCGTTGTACTCTATTTAGTGTTCTTAGAAGGCTAACTTGCTAGTTGAGCCTTCGTGCCACGTTTCGTAAGGTAAAGACGCAAATAGACCAAGTTATGTTTGAAGTTGCACAAAAACGTGAAATGCTCCTCTATGGAGAGAGTTGAGCAATTCCAAATCATCAATGTGGACCGTTGTACTCTATTTAGTGTTCTTAGAAGTATAACTTGCTAGTTGAGCCTTCGTGCCACGTTTCGTAAGGTAAAGACGCGAATAGACCAATTTATGTCTCAAATTGCACAAAAACGTGAAAAGCTCCTCTATGGAGAGAGTTGAGCAATTCCAAAGCATCAATGTGGACCGTTGTACTCTATTTAGTGCTCTTAGAAGTCTAACTTGCTAGTTGAGCCTTCGTGCCACGTTTCGTAAGGAAAAGACGCGAATAGACCAAGTTATGTCTCAAATTGCACAAAAACGCGAAAAGCTCCTCTATGGAGAGAGTTGAGCAATTCCAAAGGATCAATGTGGGCCGTTGTACTCTATTTAGAGCTCTTAAAAGTCTAACTTACTAGTTGAGCCTTCGTGCCACGTTTCGTAAGGTAAAGACACAAATAGACCAAGTTATGTCTCACATTGCTCAAAAACGTGAAAAGCTCCTCTATGGAGAGAGTTGAGTAATTCCAAAGCATCAATGTGGACCGTTGTACTCTATTTAGTGCTCTTAAAAGTCTAACTTGCTAGTTGAGCCTTCGTGCCACGTTTCGTAAGGTAAAGAGGCGAATAGACCAAGTTATGTCTCAAAATGCTCGAAAACGTGAAAAGCTCCTCTATGGAGAGAGTTGAGCAATTCCAAGGCATCAATGTGGGCCGTTGTACTCTATTTAGTGCTCTTAAAAGTCTAACTTGCTAGTTGAGCCTTCGTGCCACGTTTCGTAAGGTAAAGACGCGAATAGACCAAGTTATGTTTGAAATTGCACAAAAACGTGAAAAGCTCCCCTACGGAGAGAGTTGAGCAATTCCAAAGCATCAATGTGGACCGTTGTACTCTATTTAGTGCTCTTAGAAGTCTAACTTGCTAGTTGAGCCTTCGTGCCACGTTTCGTAAGGTAAAGACGCGAATAGACCAAGTTATGTTTGAAATTGCACAAAAACGCGAAAAGCTCCTCTATGGAGAGAGTTGAGCAATTCCAAAGCATCAATGTGGACCGTTGTACTCTATTTAGTGTTCTTAGAAGTATAACTTGCTAGTTTAGCCTTCTTGCCACGTTTCGTAAGGTAAAGACACAAATAGACCAAGTTATGTCTCAAATTGCTCAAAAACGTGAAAAGCTCCTCTATGGAGAGAGTTGAGTAATTCCAAAGCATCAATGTGGACCGTTGTACTCTATTTAGTGCACTTAAAAGTTTAACTTCCTAGTTGAGCCTTCGTGCCACGTTTCGTAAGGTAAAGACGCGAATAGACCAAGTTATGTTTGAAATTGCACAAAAACCTGAAAAGCTCCTCTATGGAGAGAGTTGAGCAATTCCAAAGCATCAATATGGACCGTTGTACTCTATTTAGTGCTCTTAAAAGTCTAACTTGCTAGTTGAGCCTTCGTGCCACGTTTCGTAAGGTAAAGACGCGAATAGACCAAGTTATGTCTCAAATTGCACAAAAACGTGAAAAGCTCCTCTATGGAGAGAGTTGAGCAATTCCAAGGCATCAATGTGGACCGTTGTACTCTATTTAGTGCTCCTAAAAGTCTAACTTGCTAGTTGAGCCTTCGTGCCACATTTCGTAAGGTAAAGACGCGAATAGACCAAGTTATGTGTGAAATTGCACAAAAACGTGAAAAGCTCCTCTATGGAGAGAGTTGAGCAATTCCAAAGCATCAATGTGGACCGTGGTACTCTATTTAGTGCTCTTAAAAGTGTAACTTGCTAGTTGAGCCTTGGTGCCACGTTTCGTAAGGTAAAGAGGCAAATAGACCAAGTTATGTCTCAAATTGCCCGAAAACGTGAAAAGCTCCTCTATGGAGAGAGTTGAGCAATTCCAAGGCATCAATGTGGCCCGTTGTACTCTATTTAGTGCTCTTAAAAGTCTAACTTGCTAGTTGAGCCTTCGTGCCACGTTTCGTAAGGTAAAGACGCGAATAGACCAAGTTATGTTTGAAGTTGCACAAAAACGTGAAATGCTCCTCTATGGAGAGAGTTGAGCAATTCCAAAGCATCAATGTGGACCGTTGTACTCTATTTAGTGTTCTTAGAAGTATAACTTGCTAGTTTAGCCTTCTTGCCACGTTTCGTAAGGTAAAGACGCGAATAGACCAATTTATGTCTCAAATTGCACAAAAACGTGAAAAGCTCCTCTATGGAGAGAGTTGAGCAATTCCAAAGCATCAATGTGGACCGTTGTACTCTATTTAGTGCACTTAAAAGTTTAACTTGCTAGTTGAGCCTTCGTGCCACGTTTCGTAAGGTAAAGACGCGAATAGACCAAGTTATGTTTGAAATTGCACAAAAACCTGAAAAGCTCCTCTATGGAGAGAGTTGAGCAATTCCAAAGCATCAATATGGACCGTTGTACTCTATTTAGTGCTCTTAAAAGTCTAACTTGCTAGTTGAGCCTTCGTGCCACGTTTCGTAAGGTAAAGACGCGAATAGACCAAGTTATGTCTCAAATTGCACAAAAACGTGAAAAGCTCCTCTATGGAGAGAGTTGAGCAATTCCAAGGCATCAATGTGGACCGTTGTACTCTATTTAGTGCTCCTAAAAGTCTAACTTGCTAGTTGAGCCTTCGTGCCACATTTCGTAAGGTAAAGACGCGAATAGACCAAGTTATGTGTGAAATTGCACAAAAACGTGAAAAGCTCCTCTATGGAGAGATTTGAGCAATTCCAAAGCATCAATGTGGACCGTGGTACTCTATTTAGTGCTCTTAAAAGTGTAACTTGCTAGTTGAGCCTTGGTGCCACGTTTCGTAAGGTAAAGAGGCAAATAGACCAAGTTATGTCTCAAATTGCTCGAAAACGTGAAAAGCTCCTCTATGGAGAGAGTTGAGCAATTCCAAGGCATCAATGTGGCCCGTTGTACTCTATTTAATGCTCTTAAAAGTCTAACTTGCTAGTTGAGCCTTCGTGCCACGTTTCGTAAGGTAAAGACGCGAATAGACCAATTTATGTCTCAAATTGCACAAAAACGTGAAAAGCTCCTCTATGGAGAGAGTTGAGCAATTCCAAAGCATCAATGTGGACCGTTGTACTCTATTTAGTGCACTTAAAAGTTTAACTTGCTAGTTGAGCCTTCGTGCCACGTTTCGTAAGGTAAAGACGCGAATAGACCAAGTTATGTTTGAAATTGCACAAAAACCTGAAAAGCTCCTCTATGGAGAGAGTTGAGCAATTCCAAAGCATCAATATGGACCGTTGTACTCTATTTAGTGCTCTTAAAAGTCTAACTTGCTAGTTGAGCCTTCGTGCCACGTTTCGTAAGGTAAAGACGCGAATAGACCAAGTTATGTCTCAAATCGCACAAAAACGTGAAAAGCTCCTCTATGGAGAGAGTTGAGCAATTCCAAGGCATCAATGTGGACCGTTGTAGTCTATTTAGTGCTCCTAAAAGTCTAACTTGCTAGTTGAGCCTTCGTGCCACGTTTCGTAAGGTAAAGACGCGAATAGACCAAGTTATGTGTGAAATTGCACAAAAACGTGAAAAGCTCCTCTATGGAGAGAGTTGAGCAATTCCAAAGCATCAATGTGGACCGTGGTACTCTATTTAGTGCTCTTAAAAGTCTAACTTGCTAGTTGAGCCTTCGTGCCACGTTTCGTAAGGTAAAGAGGCGAATAGACCAAGTTATGTCTCAAATTGCTCGAAAACGTGAAAAGCTCCTCTATGGAGAGAGTTGAGCAATTCCAAGGCATCAATGTGGGCCGTTGTACTCTATTTAGTGCTCTTAAAAGTCTAACTTGCTAGTTGAGCCTTCGTGCCACGTTTCGTAAGGTAAAGACGCGAATAGACCAAGTTATGTTTGAAATTGCACAAAAACGTGAAAAGCTCCCCTATGGAGAGAGTTGAGAAATTCCAAAGCATCAATGTGGACCGTTGTACTCTATTTAGTGCTCTTAGAAGTCTAACTTGCTAGTTGAGCCTTCGTGCCACGTTTCGTAAGGTAAAGACGCGAATAGACCAAGTTATGTTTGAAATTGCACAAAAACGCGAAAAGCTCCTCTATGGAGAGAGTTGAGCAATTCCAAAGGATCAATGTGGGCCGTTGTACTCTATTTAGAGCTCTTAAAAGTCTAAGTTGCTAGTTGAGCCTTCGTGCCACGTTTCGTAAGGTAAAGACACAAATAGACCAAGTTATGTCTCAAATGGCTCAAAAACGTGAAAAGCTCCTCTATGGAGAGAGTTGAGTAATTCCAAAGCATCAATGTGGACCGTTGTACTCTATTTAGTGCACTTAAAAGTTTAACTTGCCAGTTGAGCCTTTGTGCCACGTTTCGTAAGGCAAAGAGGCGAATAGACCAAGTTATATCTCAAATTGCTCAAAAACGTGAAAGCTCCTCTATGAAGAGAGTTGAGCAAGTCCAAAGCATCAATGTGAACCGTTGTACTCTATTTAGTGTTCTTAGAAGGCTAACTTGCTAGTTGAGCCTTCGTGCCACGTTTCGAAAGGTAAAGACGCGAATAGACCAAGTTATGTTTGAAGTTGCACAAAAACGTGAAAAGCTCCTCTATGGAGAGAGTTGAGCAATTCCAAAGCATCAATGTGGACCGTTGTACTCTATTTAGTGCACTTAAAAGTTTCACTTGCTAGTTGAGCCTTCGTGCCACGTTTCGTAAGGTAAAGACGCGAATAGACCAAGTTATGTTTGAAATTGCACAAAAACCTGAAAAGCTCCTCGATGGAGAGAGTTGAGCAATTCCAAAGCATCAATATGGACCGTTGTACTCTATTTAGTGCTCTTAAAAGTCTAACTTGCTAGTTGAGCCTTCGTGCCACGTTTCGTAAGGAAAAGACGCGAATAGACCAAGTTATGTCTCAAATTGCACAAAAACGTGAAAAGCTCCTCTATTGAGAGAGTTGAGCAATTCCAAGGCATCAATGTGGACCGTTGTACTCTATTTAGTGCTCCTAAAAGTCTAACTTGCTAGTTGAGCCTTCGTGCCACGTTTCGTAAGGTAAAGACGCGAATAGACCAAGTTATGTGTGAAATTGCACAAAAACGTGAAAAGCTCCTCTATGGAGAGAGTTGAGCAATTCCAAAAGCATCAATGTGGACCGTTGTACTCTATTTAGTGCTCTTAAAAGTCTAACTTGCTAGTTGAGCCTTCGTGCCACGTTTCGTAAGGTAAAGAGGCGAATAGACCAAGTTATGTCTCAAATTGCTCGAAAACGTGAAAAGCTCCTCTATGGAGAGAGTTGAGCAATTCCAAGGCATCAATGTGGGCTGTTGTACTCTATTTAGTTCTCTTAAAAGTCTAACTTGCTAGTTGAGCCTTCGTGCCACGTTTCGTAAGGTAAAGACGCGAATAGACCACGTTATGTTTGAAATTGCACAAAAACGTGAAAAGCTGCTCTATGGAGAGAGTTGAGCAATTCCAAAGCATCAATGTTGACCGTTGTACTCTATTTAGTGCTCTGAAAAGTCTAACTTGCTAGTTGAGCCTTCGTGCCACGTTTCGTAAGGTAAAGAGGCGAATAGACCAAGTTATGTCTCAAATTGCTAAAAAACGTGAAAAGATCCTCTATGGAGAGAGTTGAGCAATTCCAAAGCATCAATGTGGACCGTTGTACTCTATTTAGTGTTCTTAGAAGTCTAACTTGCTAGTTGAGCCTTCGTGCTACGTTTCGTAAGGTAAAGACGCGAATAGACCAAGTTATGTTTGAAGTTGCACAAAAACGTGAAAAGCTCCTCTATGGAGAGAGTTGAGCAATTCCAAAGCATCAATGTGGACCGTTGTACTCTATTTAGTGCTCTTAAAAGTCTAACTTGCTAGTTGAGCCTTCGTGCCACGTTTCGTAAGGTAAAGAGGCGAATAGACCAAGTTATGTCTCAAATTGCTCGAAAACGTGAAAAGCTCCTCTATGGAGAGAGTTGAGCAATTCCAAAGCATCAATGTGGACCGTCGTACTCTATTTAGTGTTTTTAGAAGTCTAACTTGCTAGTTGAGCCTTCGTGCCACGTTTCGTAAGGTAAAGACGCGAATAGACCAAGTTATGTCTCAAATTGCACAAAAACGTGAAAAGCACTTCTATGGAGAGAGTTGAGCAATTCCAAAGCACCAATATCGGCTGTTGTACTCTATTTAGTTCTCTTAAAAGTCTAAATTGCTAGTTGAGCCTTCGTGCCACGTTTCGTAAGGTAAAGACGCGAATATACCAAGTTATGTTTGAAATTGCACAAAAACGTGAAAAGCTGCTCTATGGAGAGAGTTGAGCAATTCCAAAGCATCAATGTTGACCGTTGTACTCTATTTAGTGCTCTTAAAAGTCTAAGTTGCTAGTTGAGCCTTCGTGCCACGTTTCGTAAGGTAAAGACACAAATAGACCAAGTTATGTCTCAAATGGCTCAAAAACGTGAAAAGCTCCTCTATGGAGAGAGTTGAGTAATTCCAAAGCATCAATGTGGACCGTTGTACTCTATTTAGTGCACTTAAAAGTTTAACTTGCCAGTTGAGCCTTTGTGCCACGTTTCGTAAGGCAAAGAGGCGAATAGACCAAATTATATCTCAAATTGCTCAAAAACGTGAAAGCTCCTCTATGAAGAGAGTTGAGCAAGTCCAAAGCATCAATGTGAACCGTTGTACTCTATTTAGTGTTCTTAGAAGGCTAACTTGCTAGTTGAGCCTTCGTGCCACGTTTCGAAAGGTAAAGACGCGAATAGACCAAGTTATGTTTGAAGTTGCACAAAAACGTGAAAAGCTCCTCTATGGAGAGAGTTGAGCAATTCCAAAGCATCAATGTGGACCGTTGTACTCTATTTAGTGCACTTAAAAGTTTAACTTGCTAGTTGAGCCTTCGTGCCACGTTTCGTAAGGTAAAGACGCGAATAGACCAAGTTATGTTTGAAATTGCACAAAAACCTGAAAAGCTCCTCGATGGAGAGAGTTGAGCAATTCCAAAGCATCAATATGGACCGTTGTACTCTATTTAGTGCTCTTAAAAGTCTAACTTGCTAGTTGAGCCTTCGTGCCACGTTTCCTAAGGAAAAGACGCGAATAGACCAAGTTATGTCTCAAATTGCACAAAAATGTGAAAAGCTCCTCTATTGAGAGAGTTGAGCAATTCCAAGGCATCAATGTGGACCGTTGTACTCTATTTAGTGCTCCTAAAAGTCTAACTTGCTAGTTGAGCCTTCGTGCCACGTTTCGTAAGGTAAAGACGCGAATAGACCAAGTTATGTGTGAAATTGCACAAAAACGTGAAAAGCTCCTCTATGGAGAGAGTTGAGCAATTCCAAAAGCATCAATGTGGACCGTTGTACTCTATTTAGTGCTCTTAAAAGTCTAACTTGCTAGTTGAGCCTTCGTGCCACGTTTCGTAAGGTAAAGAGGCGAATAGACCAAGTTATGTCTCAAATTGCTCGAAAACGTGAAAAGCTCCTCTATGGAGAGAGTTGAGCAATTCCAAGGCATCAATGTGGGCTGTTGTACTCTATTTAGTTCTCTTAAAATTCTAACTTGCTAGTTGAGCCTTCGTGCCACGTTTCGTAAGGTAAAGACGCGAATAGACCAAGTTATGTTTGAAATTGCACAAAAACGTGAAAAGCTGCTCTATGGAGAGAGTTGAGCAATTCCAAAGCATCAATGTTGACCGTTGTACTCTATTTAGTGCTCTGAAAAGTCTAACTTGCTAGTTGAGCCTTCGTGCCACGTTTCGTAAGGTAAAGAGGCGAATAGACCAAGTTATGTCTCAAATTGCTAAAAAACGTGAAAAGATCCTCTATGGAGAGAGTTGAGCAATTCCAAAGCATCAATGTGGACCGTTGTACTCTATTTAGTGTTCTTAGAAGTCTAACTTGCTAGTTGAGCCTTCGTGCTACGTTTCGTAAGGTAAAGACGCGAATAGACCAAGTTATGTTTGAAGTTGCACAAAAACGTGAAAAGCTCCTCTATGGAGAGAGTTGAGCAATTCCAAAGCATCAATGTGGACCGTTGTACTCTATTTAGTGCTCTTAAAAGTCTAACTTGCTAGTTGAGCCTTCGTGCCACGTTTCGTAAGGTAAAGAGGCGAATAGACCAAGTTATGTCTCAAATTGCTCGAAAACGTGAAAAGCTCCTCTATGGAGAGAGTTGAGCAATTCCAAAGCATCAATGTGGACCGTCGTACTCTATTTAGTGCTCTTAAAAGTCTAACTTGCTAGTTGAGCCTTCGTGCCACGTTTCGTAAGGTAAAGAGGCGAATAGACCAAGTTATGTCTCAAATTGCTCGAAAACGTGAAAAGCTCCTCTATGGAGAGAGTTGAGCAATTCCAAAGCATCAATGTGGACCGTCGTACTCTATTTAGTGTTTTTAGAAGTCTAACTTGCTAGTTGAGCCTTCGTGCCACGTTTCGTAAGGTAAAGACGCGAATAGACCAAGTTATGTCTCAAATTGCACAAAAACGTGAAAAGCACTTCTATGGAGAGAGTTGAGCAATTCCAAAGCACCAATATCGGCTGTTGTACTCTATTTAGTTCTCTTAAAAGTCTAAATTGCTAGTTGAGCCTTCGTGCCACGTTTCGTAAGGTAAAGACGCGAATAGACCAAGTTATGTTTGAAATTGCACAAAAACGTGAAAAGCTGCTCTATGGAGAGAGTTGAGCAATTCCAAAGCATCAATGTTGACCGTTGTACTCTATTTAGTGCTCTTAAAAGTCTAAGTTGCTAGTTGAGCCTTCGTGCCACGTTTCGTAAGGTAAAGACACAAATAGACCAAGTTATGTCTCAAATGGCTCAAAAACGTGAAAAGCTCCTCTATGGAGAGAGTTGAGTAATTCCAAAGCATCAATGTGGACGTTGTACTCTATTTAGTGCACTTAAAAGTTTAACTTGCCAGTTGAGCCTTTGTGCCACGTTTCGTAAGGCAAAGAGGCGAATAGACCAAATTATATCTCAAATTGCTCAAAAACGTGAAAGCTCCTCTATGAAGTGAGTTGAGCAAGTCCAAAGCATCAACGTGAACCGTTGTACTCTATTTAGTGTTCTTAGAAGGCTAACTTGCTAGTTGAGCCTTCGTGCCACGTTTCGAAAGGTAAAGACGCGAATAGACCAAGTTATGTTTGAAGTTGCACAAAAACGTGAAATGCTCCTCTATGGAGAGAGTTGAGCAATTCCAAAGCATCAATGTGGACCGTTGTACTCTATTTAGTGTTCTTAGAAGTATAACTTGCTAGTTTAGCCTTCTTGCCACGTTTCGTAAGGTAAAGACGCGAATAGACCAATTTATGTCTCAAATTGCACAAAAACGTGAAAAGCTCCTCTATGGAGAGAGTTGAGGAATTCCAAAGCATCAATGTCGACCGTTGTACTCTATTTAGTGCACTTAAAAGTTTAACTTGCTAGTTGAGCCTTCGTGCCACGTTTCGTAAGGAAAAGACGCGAATAGACCAAGTTATGTCTCAAATTGCACAAAAACGTGAAAAGCTCCTCTATTGAGAGAGTTGAGCAATTCCAAGGCATCAATGTGGACCGTTGTACTCTATTTAGTGCTCCTACAAGTCTAACTTGCTAGTTGAGCCTTCGTGCCACGTTTCGTAAGGTAAAGACGCGAATAGACCAAGTTCTGTGTTAAATTGCACAAAAACGTGAAAAGCTCCCCTATGGAGAGAGTTGAGCAATTCCAAAAGCATCAATGGGGACCGTTGTACTCTATTTAGTGCTCTTAAAAGTCTAACTTGCTAGTTGAGCCTTCGTGCCAAGTTTCGTAAGGTAAAGAGGCGAATAGACCAAGTTATGTCTCAAATTGCTCGAAAACGTGAAAAGCTCCTCTATGGAGAGAGTTGAGCAATTCCAAGGCATCAATGTGGGCTGTTGTACTCTATTTAGTTCTCTTAAAAGTCTAACTTGCTAGTTGAGCCTTCGTGCCACGTTTCGTAAGGTAAAGACGTGAATAGACCAAGTTATGTGTGAAATTGCACAAAAACGTGAAAAGCTCCTCTATGGAGAGAGTTGAGCAATTCCAAAGCATCAATGTGGACCGTGGTACTCTATTTAGTGCTCTTAAAAGTCTAACTTGCTAGTTGAGCCTTCGTGCCACGTTTCGTAAGGTAAAGAGGCGAATAGACCAAGTTATGTCTCAAATTGCTCGAAAACGTGAAAAGCTCCTCTATGGAGAGAGTTGAGCAATTCCAAGGCATCAATGTGGGCCTTTGTACTCTATTTGGTGCTCTTAAAAGTCTAACTTGCTAGTTGAGCCTTCGTGCCACGTTTCGTAAGGTAAAGACGCGAATAGACCAAGTTATGTTTGAAATTTCACAAAAACGTGAAAAGCTCCCCTATGGAGAGAGTTGAGCAATTCCAAAGCATCAATGTGGACCGTTGTACTCTATTTAGTGCTCTTAGAAGTCTAACTTGCTAGTTGAGCCTTCGTGCCACGTTTCGTAAGGTAAAGACGCGAATAGACCAAGTTATGTTTGAAATTGCACAAAAACGCGAAAAGCTCCTCTATGGAGAGAGTTGAGCAATTCCAAAGGATCAATGTGGGCCGTTGTACTCTATTTAGAGCTCTTAAAAGTCTAAGTTGCTAGTTGAGCCTTCGTGCCACGTTTCGTAAGGTAAAGACACAAATAGACCAAGTTATGTCTCAAATGGCTCAAAAACGTGAAAAGCTCCTCTATGGAGAGAGTTGAGTAATTCCAAAGCATCAATGTGGACCGTTGTACTCTATTTAGTGCACTTAAAAGTTTAACTTGCCAGTTGAGCCTTTGTGCCACGTTTCGTAAGGCAAAGAGGCGAATAGACCAAGTTATATCTCAAATTGCTCAAAAACGTGAAAGCTCCTCTATGAAGAGAGTTGAGCAAGTCCAAAGCATCAATGTGAACCGTTGTACTCTATTTAGTGTTCTTACAAGGCTAACTTGCTAGTTGAGCCTTCGTGCCACGTTTCGAAAGGTAAAGACGCGAATAGACCAAGTTATGTTTGAAGTTGCACAAAAACGTGAAATGCTCCTCTATGGAGAGAGTTGAGCAATTCCAAAGCATCAATGTGGACCGTTGTACTCTATTTAGTGTTCTTAGAAGTATAACTTGCTAGTTTAGCCTTCTTGCCACGTTTCGTAAGGTAAAGACGCGAATAGACCAATTTATGTCTCAAATTGCACAAAAACGTGAAAAGCTCCTCTATGGAGAGAGTTGAGCAATTCCAAAGCATCAATGTGGACCGTTGTACTCTATTTAGTGCACTTAAAAGTTTAACTTGCTAGTTGAGCCTTCGTGCCATGTTTCGTAAGGTAAAGACGCGAATAGACAAAGTTATGTTTGAAATTGCACAAAAACCTGAAAAGCTCCTCGATGGAGAGAGTTGAGCAATTCCAAAGCATCAATATGGACCGTTGTACTCTATTTAGTGCTCTTAAAAGTCTAACTTGCTAGTTGAGCCTTCGTGCCACGTTTCGTAAGGAAAAGACGCGAATAGACCAAGTTATGTCTCAAATTGCACAAAAACGTGAAAAGCTCCTCTATTGAGAGAGTTGAGCAATTCCAAGGCATCAATGTGGACCGTTGTACGCTATTTAGTGCTCCTAAAAGTCTAACTTGCTAGTTGAGCCTTCGTGCCACGTTTCGTAAGGTAAAGACGCGAATAGACCAAGTTATGTGTGAAATTGCACAAAAACGTGAAAAGCTCCTCTATGGAGAGAGTTGAGCAATTCCAAAAGCATCAATGTGGACCGTTGTACTCTATTTAGTGCTCTTAAAAGTCTAACTTGCTAGTTGAGCCTTCGTGCCACGTTTCGTAAGGTAAAGAGGCGAATAGACCATGTTATGTCTCAAATTGCTCGAAAACGTGAAAAGCTCCTCTATGGAGAGAGTTGAGCAATTCCAAGGCATCAATGTGGGCTGTTGTACTCTATTTAGTTCTCTTAAAAGTCTAACTTGCTAGTTGAGCCTTTGTGCCACGTTTCGTAAGGTAAAGACGCGAATAGACCAAGTTATGTTTGAAATTGCACAAAAACGTGAAAAGCTGCTCTATGGAGAGAGTTGAGCAATTCCAAAGCATCAATGTTGACCGTTGTACTCTATTTAGCGCTCTTAAAAGTCTAACTTGCTAGTTGAGCCTTCGTGCCACGTTTCGTAAGGTAAAGAGGCGAATAGACCAAGTTATGTCTCAAATTGCTAAAAAACGTGAAAAGATCCTCTATGGAGAGAGTTGAGCAATTCCAAAGCATCAATGTGGACCGTTGTACTCTATTTAGTGTTCTTAGAAGTCTAACTTGCTAGTTGAGCCTTCGTGCTACGTTTCGTAAGGTAAAGACGCGAATAGACCAAGTTATGTTTGAAGTTGCACAAAAACGTGAAATGCTCCTCTATGGAGAGAGTTGAGCAATTCCAAAGCATCAATGTGGACCGTTGTACTCTATTTAGTGTTCTTAGAACTATAACTTGCTAGTTTAGCCTTCTTGCCACGTTTCGTAAGGTAAAGACGCGAATAGACCAATTTATGTCTTAAATTGCACAAAAACGTGAAAAGCTCCTCTATGGAGAGAGTTGAGCAATTCCAAGGCATCAATGTGGACCGTTGTACTCTATTTAGTGCTCTTAAAAGTCTAACTTGCTAGTTGAGCCTTCGTGCCACGTTTCGTAAGGTAAAGAGGCGAATAGACCAAGTTATGTCTCAAATTGCTCGAAAACGTGAAAAGCTCCTCTATGGAGAGAGTTGAGCAATTCCAAAGCATCAATGTGGACCGTCGTACTCTATTTAGTGTTTTTAGAAGTCTAACTTGCTAGTTGAGCCTTCGTGCCACGTTTCGTAAGGTAAAGACGCGAATAGACCAAGTTATGTCTCAAATTGCACAAAAACGTGAAAAGCACTTCTACGGAGAGAGTTGAGCAATTCCAAAGCACCAATATCGGCTGTTGTACTCTATTTAGTTCTCTTAAAAGTCTAACTTGCTAGTTGAGCCTTCGTGCCACGTTTCGTAAGGTAAAGACGCGAATAGACCAAGTTATGTTTGAAATTGCACAAAAACGTGAAAAGCTGCTCTATGGAGAGAGTTGAGCAATTCCAAAGCATCAATGTTGACCGTTGTACTCTATTTAGTGCTCTTAAAAGTCTAACTTGCTAGTTGAGCCTTCGTGCCACGTTTCGTAAGGTAAAGAGGCGAATAGACCAAGTTATGTCTCAAATTGCTCAAAAACGTGAAAAGATCCTCTATGGAGAGAGTTGAGCAATTCCAAAGCATCAATGTGGACCGTTGTACTCTATTTAGTGTTCTTAGAAGTCTAACTTGCTAGATGAGCCTTCGTGCCACGTTTCGTAAGGTAAAGACGCGAATAGACCAAGTTATGTTTGAAATTGCACAAAAACGTGAAAAGCTCCTCTATGAACAGACTTGAGCAATTCCAAAGCATCAATGTGGACCGTTGTACTCTATTTAGTGCACTTAAAAGTTTAACTTGCTAGTTGAGCCTTCGTGCCACGTTTCGTAAGGTAAAGACGCGAATAGACCAAGTTATGTTTGAAATTGCACAAAAACCTGAAAAGCTCCTCTATGGAGAGAGTTGAGCGATTCCAAAGCATCAATATGGACCGTTGTACTCTATTTAGTGCTCTTAAAAGTCTAACTTGCCAGTTGAGCCTTCGTGCCACGTTTCGTAAGGAAAAGACGCGAATAGACCAAGTTATGTCTCAAATTGCACAAAAACGTGAAAAGCTCCTCTATGGAGAGAGTTGAGCAATTCCAAGGCATCAATGTGGACCGTTATACTCTATTTAGTGTTCCTAAAAGTCTAACTTGCTAGTTGAGCCTTCGTGCCACGTTTCGTAAGGTAAAGAGGCGAATAGACCAAGTTATATCTCAAATTGCACAAAAACGTGAAAAGCTCCTCTATGGAGAGAGTTGAGCAATTCCAAAGCATCAATGTGGACCGTTGTACTCTATTTAGTGCTCTTAAAATACTAACTTGCTAGTTGAGCATTCGTGCCACGTTTCGTAAGGTAAAGAGGCCAATAGACCAAGTTATGTCTCAAATTGCTTGAAAACGAGAAATGCTCCTCTATGGAGAGAGTTCAGCAATTCCAAAGCATCAATGTGGACCGTCGTACTCTATTTAGTGTTTTTAGAAGTCTGACTTCCTAGTTGAGCCTTCGTGCGACGTTTCGTGAGGTAAAGACGCGAATAGACCAAGTTGTGTCTCAAATTGCACAAAAACGTGAAAAGCACTTCTATGGAGAGAGTAGAGCAATTCCAAAGCACCAATATCGGCTGTTGTACTCTATTTAGTTCTCTTAAAAGTCTAACTTGCTAGTTGAGCCTTCGTGCCACGTTTCGTAAGGTAAAGACGCGAATAGACCAAGTTATGTTTGAAATTGCATAAAAACGTGAAAAGCTGCTCTATGGAGAGAGTTGAGCAATTCCAAAGCATCAATGTTGACCGTTGTACTCTATTTAGTGCTCTTAAAAGTCTAACTTGCTAGTTGAGCCTTCGTGCCACGTTTCGTAAGGTAAAGAGGCGAATAGACCAAGTTATGTCTCAAATTGCTCAAAAACGTGAAAAGATCCTCTATGGAGAGAGTTGAGCAATTCCAAAGCATCAATGTGGACCTTTGTACTCTATTTAGTGTTCTTAGAAGTCTAACTTGCTAGTTGAGCCTTCGTGCCACGTTTCGTAAGGTAAAGACGCGAATAGACCAAGTTATGTTTGAAGTTGCACAAAAACGTGAAATGCTCCTCTATGGAGAGAGTTGAGCAATTCCAAAGCATCAATGTGGACCGTTGTACTCTATTTAGTGTTCTTAGAAGTATAACTTGCTAGTTTAGCCTTCTTGCCACGTTTCGTAAGGTAAAGACGCGAATAGACCAATTTATGTCTCAAATTGCACAAAAACGTGAAAAGCTCCTCTATGGAGAGAGTTGAGCAATTCCAAAGCATCAATGTGGACCGTTGTACTCTATTTAGTGCTCTTAAAAGTCTAACTTGCTAGTTGAGCCTTCGTGCCAAGTTTCGTAAGGTAAAGAGGCGAATAGACCAAGTTATGTCTCAAATTGCTCGAAAACGTGAAAAGCTCCTCTATGGAGAGAGTTGAGCAATTCCAAAGCATCAATGTGGACCGTTGTACTCTATTTAGTGCACTTAAAAGTTTAACTTGCTAGTTGAGCCTTCATGCCACGTTTCGTAAGGTAAAGACGCGAATAGACCAAGTTATGTTTGAAATTGCACAAAAACCTGAAAAGCTCCTCTATGGAGAGAGTTGAGCAATTCCAAAGCATCAATATGGACCGTTGTACTCTATTTAGTGTTCTTAGAAGGCTAACTTGCTATTTGAGCCTTCGTGCCACGTTTCGTAAGGTAAAGACGCGAATAGACCAAGTTATGTTTGAAGTTGCACAAAAACGTGAAATGCTCCTCTATGGAGAGAGTTGAGCAATTCCAAAGCATCAATGTGGACCGTTGTACTCTATTTAGTGTTCTTAGAAGTATAACTTGCTAGTTTAGCCTTCTTGCCACGTTTCGTAAGGTAAAGACGCGAATAGACCAATTTATGTCTCAAATTGCACAAAAACGTGAAAAGCTCCTCTATGGAGAGAGTTGAGCAATTCCAAAGCATCAATGTGGACCGTTGTACTCTATTTAGTGCTCTTAAAAGTCTAACTTGCTAGTTGAGCCTTCGTGCGACGTTTCGTAAGGTAAAGAGGCAAATAGACCAAGTTATGTCTCAAATTGCTCGAAAACGTGAAAAGCTCCTCTATGGAGAGAGTTGAGCAATTCCAAAGCATCAATGTGGACCGTCGTACTCTATTTAGTGTTTTTAGAATTCTAACTTGCTAGTTGAGCCTTCGTGCCACGTTTCGTAAGGTAAAGACGCGAATAGACCAAGTTATGTCTCAAATTGCACAAAAACGTGAAAAGCACTTCTATGGAGAGAGTTGAGCAATTCCAAAGCACCAATATCGGCTGTTGTACTCTATTTAGTTCTCGTAAAAGTCTAACTTGCTAGTTGAGCCTTCGTGCCACGTTTCGTAAGGTAAAGAAGCGAATAGACCAAGTTATGTTTGAAATTGCACAAAAACGTGAAAAGCTGCTCTATGGAGAGAGTTGAGCAATTCCAAAGCATCAATGTTGACCGTTGTACTCTATTTAGTGTTCTTAGAAGTATAACTTGCTAGTTTAGCCTTCTTGCCACGTTTCGTAAGGTAAAGACGCGAATAGACCAATTTATGTCTCAAATTGCACAAAAACGTGAAAAGCTCCTCTATGGAGAGAGTTGAGCAATTCCAAAGCATCAATGTGGACCGTTGTACTCTATTTAGTGCTCTTAAAAGTCTAACTTGCTAGTTGAGCCTTCGTGCGACGTTTCGTAAGGTAAAGAGGCAAATAGACCAAGTTATGTCTCAAATTGCTCGAAAACGTGAAAAGCTCCTCTATGGAGAGAGTTGAGCAATTCCAAAGCATCAATGTGGACCGTCGTACTCTATTTAGTGTTTTTAGAATTCTAACTTGCTAGTTGAGCCTTCGTGCCACGTTTCGTAAGGTAAAGACGCGAATAGACCAAGTTATGTCTCAAATTGCACAAAAACGTGAAAAGCACTTCTATGGAGAGAGTTGAGCAATTCCAAAGCACCAATATCGGCTGTTGTACTCTATTTAGTTCTCGTAAAAGTCTAACTTGCTAGTTGAGCCTTCGTGCCACGTTTCGTAAGGTAAAGAAGCGAATAGACCAAGTTATGTTTGAAATTGCACAAAAACGTGAAAAGCTGCTCTATGGAGAGAGTTGAGCAATTCCAAAGCATCAATGTTGACCGTTGTACTCTATTTAGTGCTCTTAAAAGTCTAACTTGCTAGTTGAGCCTTCGTGCCACGTTTCGTAAGGTAAAGAGGCGAATAGACCAAGTTATGTCTCAAATTGCTCAAAAACGTGAAAAGATCCTCTATGGAGAGAGTTGAGCAATTCCAAATCATCAATGTGGACCGTTGTACTCTATTTAGTGTTCTTAGAAGTCTAACTTGCTAGTTGAGCCTTCGTGCCACGTTTCGTAAGGTAAAGACGCGAATAGACCAAGTTATGTTTGAAATTGCACAAAAACCTGAAAAGCTCCTCTATGGAGAGAGTTGAGCAATTCCAAAGCATCAATGTGGACCGTTGTACTCTATTTAGTGCACTAAAAAGTTTAACTTGCTAGTTGAGCCTTCGTGCCACGTTTCGTAAGGTAAAGACGCGAATAGACCAAGTTACGTTTGAAATTGCACAAAAACCTGAAAAGCTCCTCTATGGAGAGAGTTGAGCAATTCCAAAGCATCAATATGGACCGTTGTACTCTATTTAGTGCTCTTAAAAGTCTAACTTGCCAGTTGAGCCTTCGTGCCACGTTTCGTAAGGAAAAGACGCGAATAGACCAAGTTATGTCTCAAATTGCACAAAAACGTGAAAAGCTCCTCTATGGAGAGAGTTGAGCAATTCCAAGGCATCAATGTGGACCGTTGTACTCTATTTAGTGCTCCTAAAAGTCTAACTTGCTAGTTGAGCCTTCGTGCCACGTTTCGTAAGGTAAAGAGGCGAATAGACCAAGTTATATCTCAAATTGCACAAAAACGTGAAAAGCTCCTCTATGGATAGAGTTGAGCAATTCCAAAGCATCTATGTGGACCGTTGCACTTTATTTAGTGTTCTTAGAAGTCTAACTTGCTAGTTGAGCCTTCGTGCCACGTTTCGTAAGGTTAAGACGCGAATAGACCAAGTTATGTTTGATATTGCACAAAAACGTGAAAAGCTCCTCCATGGAGAGAGTTGAGCAATTCCAAAGCATCAATGTGGACCGTTGTACTCTATTTAGTGCTCTTAGAAGTCTAACTTGCTAGTTGAGCCTTCGTGCCACGTTTTGTAAGGTAAAGACGCGAATAGACCAAGTTATGTCTCAAATTGCACAAAAAGTGAAAAGCACTTCTATGGAGAGAGTTGAGCAATTCCAAAGCACCAATATCGGCTGTTGTACTCTATTTAGTTCTCCTAAAAGTCTAACTTGCTAGTTGAGCCTTCGTGCCACGTTTCGTAAGGTAAAGACGCGAATAGACCAAGTTATGTTTGAAATTGCACAAAAACGTGAAAAGCTGCTCTATGGAGAGAGTTGAGCAATTCCAAAGCATCAATGTTGACCGTTGTACTCTATTTAGTGCTCTTAAAAGTCTAACTTGCTAGTTGAGTCTTCGTGCCACGTTTCGAAAGGTAAAGAGGCGAATAGACCAAGTTATGTCTCAAATTGCTCAAAAACGTGAAAAGATCCTCTATGGAGAGAGTTGAGCAATTCCAAAGCATCAATGTGGACCGTTGTACTCTATTTAGTGTTCTTAGAAGTATAACTTGCTAGTTGAGCCTTCGTGCCACGTTTGGTAAGGTAAAGACGCGAATAGACCAAGTTATGTTTGAAGTTGCACAAAAACGTGAAATGCTCCTCTATGGAGAGAGTTGAGCAATTCCAAAGCATCAATGTGGACCGTTGTACTCTATTTAGTGTTCTTAGAAGTATAACTTGCTAGTTTAGCCTTCTTGCCACGTTTCGTAAGGTAAAGACGCGAATAGACCAATTTATGTCTCAAATTGCACAAAAACGTGAAAAGCTCCTCTATGGAGAGAGTTGAGCAATTCCAAAGCATCAATGTGGACCGTTGTACTCTATTTAGTGCTCTTAAAAGTCTAACTTGCTAGTTGAGCCTTCGTGCCACGTTTCGTAAGGTAAAGAGGCGAATAGACCAAGTTATGTCTCAAATTGCTCGAAAACGTGAAAAGCTCCTCTATGGAGAGAGTTGAGCAATTCCAAAGCATCAATGTGGACCGTTGTACTCTATTTAGTGCACTTAAAAGTTTAACTTGCTAGTTGAGCCTTCATGCCACGTTTCGTAAGGTAAAGACGCGAATAGACCAACTTATGTTTGAAATTGCACAAAAACGTGAAAAGCTCCTCTATGGAGAGAGTTGAGCAATTCCAAAGCATCAATCTGGACCGTTGTACTCTATTTAGTGTTCTTAGAAGGCTAACTTGCTAGTTGAGCCTTCGTGCCACGTTTCGTAAGGTAAAGACGCGAATAGACCAAGTTATGTTTGAAGTTGCACAAAAACGTGAAATGCTCCTCTATGGAGAGAGTTGAGCAATTCCAAAGCATCAATGTGGACCGTTGTACTCTATTTAGTGTTCTTAGAAGTATAACGTGCTAGTTTAGCCTTCTTGCCACGTTTCGTAAGGTAAAGACGCGAATAGACCAATTTATGTCTCAAATTGCACAAAAATGTGAAAAGCTCCTCTATGGAGAGAGTCGAGCAATTCCAAAGCATCAATGTGGACCGTTGTACTCTATTTAGTGCTCTTAAAAGTCTAACTTGCTAGTTGAGCCTTCGTGCCACGTTTCGTAAGGTAAAGAGGCGAATAGACCAAGTTATGTCTCAAATTGCTCGAAAACGTGAAAAGCTCCTCTATGGAGAGAGTTGAGCAATTCCAAAGCATCAATGTGGACCGTTGTACTCTATTTTGTGCTCTTAAAAGTCTAACTTGCTAGTTGAGCCTTCGTGCCACGTTTCGTAAGGTAAAGACGCGAATAGACCAAGTCATGTCTCAAATTCCACAAAAACGTGAAAAGCTCCTCTATGGAGAGAGTTGAGTAATTCCAAAGCATCAATGTGAACCATTCTACTCTATTTAGTGTTCTTAGAAGTCTAACTTGCTAGTTGAGCCTTCGCGCCACGTTTCGTGAGGTAAAGACGAGAATATACCAAGTTATGTCTCAAATTGCACAAAAACGTGAAAAGCTCCTCTATGGAGAGAGTTGAGCAATTCCAAAGCATCAATGTGGACCGTTGTACTCTATTTAGTGCTATTAAAAGTCTTAACTTGCTAGTTGAGCCTTCGTGCCACGTTTCGTAAGGTAAAGACGCGAATAGAACAAGTTATGTCTCAAATTGCTCAAAAACAAGAAAAGCTCCTCTATGGAGAGAGTTGAGCAATTCCAAAGCATCAATGTGGACCGTTGTACTCTATTTTGTGCTCTTAAAAGTCTAACTTGCTAGTTGAGCCTTCGTGCCACGTTTCGTAAGGTAAAGACGTGAATAGACCAAGTTATGTCTCAAATTGCACAAAAACGTGAAAAGCTCCTCTATGGAGAGAGTTGAGCAATTCCAAAGCATCAATGTGGACCGTTATACTCTATTTAGTGTTCTTAGAAGTCTAACTTCCTAGTTGAGCCTTCGTGCCACGTTTCGTAAGGTAAAGACGCGAATAGACCAAGTTATGTCTGAAATTGCACAAAAACGTGAAAAGCTCCTCTATGGAGAGAGTTGAGCAATTCCAAAGCATCAATGTGGACCGTTGTACTCTATTTAGTGCTCTTAAAAGTCTAACTCGCTAGTTGAGCCTTGGTGCCATGTTTCGTAAGGTAAAGAGGCGAATAGACCAAGTTATGTCTCAAATTGCTCAAAAAAAAGAAAAGCTCCTCTATGGAGAGAGTTGAGCAATTCCAAAGCATCAATGTGGACCGTTGTACTCTATTTAGTGCTCTTAAAAGTCTTAACTTGCTAGTTGAGCCTTCGTGCCACGTTTCGTAAGGTAAAGACGCGAATAGACCAAGTTATGTTTGAAATTGCACAAAAACGTGAAAAGCTCCTCTATGGAGAGAGTTGAGGAATTCCAAAGCATCAATGTGGACCGTTGTATTCTATTTAGTGCTCTTAAAAGTCTTAACTTGCTAGTTGAGCCTTCGTGCCACGTTTCGTAAGGTAAAGACGCGAATAGACCAAGTTATGTTTGAAATTGTACAAAAACGTGAAAAGCTCCTCTATGGAGAGAGTTGAGCAATTCCAAAGCATCAATGTGGACCGTTGTACTCCATTTAGTGCTCTTAAAAGTCTAACTTGCTAGTTGAGCCTTCGTGCCACGTTTCGTAAGGTAAAGACGCGAATAGACCAAGGCATGTCTCAAATTCCACAAAAACGTGAAAAGCTCCTCTATGGAGAGAGTTGAGTAATTCCAAAGCATCAATGTGAACCATTCTACTCTATTTAGTGTTCTTAGAAGTCTAACTTGCTAGTTGAGCCTTCGCGCCACGTTTCGTAAGGTAAAGACGAGAATAGACCAAGTTATGTCTCAAATTGCACAAAAACGTGAAAAGCTCCTCTATGGAGAGAGTTGAGCAATTCCAAAGCATCAATGTGGACCGTTGTACTCTATTTAGTGCTATTAAAAGTCTTAACTTGCTAGTTGAGCCTTCGTGCCACGTTTCGTAAGGTAAAGATGCGAATAGACCAAGTTATGTCTCAAATTGCTCAAAAACAAGAAAAGCTCCTCTATGGAGAGAGTTGAGCAATTCCAAAGCATCAATGTGGACCGTTGTACTCTATTTAGTGCTCTTAAAAGTCTAACTTGCTAGTTGAGCCTTCGTGCCACGTTTCGTAAGGTAAAGACGTGAATAGACCAAGTTATGTCTCAAATTGCACAAAAACGTGAAAAGCTCCTCTATGGAGAGAGTTGAGCAATTCCAAAGCATCAATGTGGACCGTTATACTCTATTTAGTGCTCTTAGAAGTCTAACTTGCTAGTTGAGCCTTCGTGCCACGTTTCGTAAGGTAAAGACGCGAATAGACCAAGTTATGTCTCAAATTGCACAAAAACGTGAAAAGCTCCTCTATGGAGAGAGTTGAGCAATTCCAAAGCATCAATGTGGACCGTTGTACTCTATTTAGTGCTCTTAAAAGTCTAACTTGCTAGTTGAGCCTTCGTGCCACGTTTCGTAAGGTAAAGACGCGAATAGGCCAAGTTATGTCTCAAATTGCACAAAAACGTGAAAAGCTCCTCTATGGAGAGAGTTGAGCAATTCCAAAGCATCAATGTGGACCGTTGTACTCTATTTAGTGCTCTTAAAAGTCTAACTTGCTAGTTGAGCCTTCGTGCCACGTTTCGTAAGGTAAAGACGCGAATAGACCAAGTTATGTCTCAAATTGCACAAAAACGTGAAAAGCTCCTCTATGGAGAGAGTTGAGCAATTCCAAAGCATCAATGTGGACCGTTGTACTCTATTTAGTGCTCTTAAAAGTCTAACTTGCTAGTTGAGCCTTCGTGCCACGTTTCGTAAGGTTAAGACGCGAATAGACCAAGTTATGTCTCAAATTGCACAAAAACGTGAAAAGCTCCTCTATGGAGAGAGTTGAGCAATTCCAATGCATCAATGTGGACCGTTGTACTCTATTTAGTGGTCTTAGAAGTCTAACTTGCTAGTTGAGCCTTTGTGCCACGTTTCGTAAGGTAAAGACGCGAATAGACCAAGTTATGTCTCAAATTACTCAAAAACGTGAAAAGCTCCTCTATGGAGAGAGTTGAGCAATTCCAAAGCATCAATGTGGACCGTTGTACTCTATTTAGTGCTCTTAAAAGTCTAACTTGCTAGTTGAGCCTTCGTGCCACGTTTCGTAAGGTAAAGACGCGAATAGACCAAGTTATGTCTCAAATTGCACAAAAACGTGAAAAGCTCCTCTATGGAGAGAGTTGAGCAATTCCAAAGCATCAATGTGGACCGTTGTACTCTATTTAGTATTCTTAGAAGTCTAACTTGCTAGTTGAGCCTTTGTGCCACGTTTCGTAAGGTAAAGACGCGAATAGACCAAGTTATGTCTCAAATTGCACAAAAACGTGAAAAGCTCCTTCCATGGAGAGAGTTGAGCAATTCCAAAGCATCAATGGGGACCGTTGTACTCTATTTAGAGTTCTTAGAAGTCTAACTTGCTAGTTGAGCCTTCGTGCCACGTCTCGTAAGGTAAAGACGCGAATAGACCAAGTTATGTCTCAAATTGCACAAAAACGTGAAAAGCTCCTCTATGGAGAGAGTTGAGCAATTCCAATGCATCAATGTGGACCGTTGTACTCTATTTAGTGGTCTTAGAAGTCTAACTTGCTAGTTGAGCCTTTGTGCCACGTTTCGTAAGGTAAAGACGCGAATAGACCAAGTTATGTCTCAAATTACTCAAAAACGTGAAAAGCTCCTCTATGGAGAGAGTTGAGCAATTCCAAAGCATCAATGTGGACCGTTGTACTCTATTGAGTGCTCTTAAAAGTCTAACTTGCTAGTTGAGCCTTTGTGCCACGTTTCGTAAGGTAAAGACGCGAATAGACCAAGTTATGTCTCAAATTGCACTAAAACCTGAAAAGCTCCTCTATGGAGAGAGTTGAGCAATTCCAAAGCATCAATGTGGACCGTTGTACTCTATTTAGTGCTATTAAAAGTCTTAACTTGCTAGTTGAGCCTTCGTGCCACGTTTCGTAAGGTAAAGACGCGAATAGACCAAGTTATGTCTCAAATTGCTCAAAAACAAGAAAAGCTCCTCTATGGAGAGAGTTGAGCAATTCCAAAGCATCAATGTGGACCGTTGTACTCTATTTAGTGCTCTTAAAAGTCTAACTTGCTAGTTGAGCCTTCGTGCCACGTTTAGTAAGGTAAAGACGTGAATAGACCAAGTTATGTCTCAAATTGCACAAAAACGTGAAAAGCTCCTCTATGGAGAGAGTTGAGCAATTCCAAAGCATCAATGTGGACCGTTATACTCTATTTAGTGTTCTTAGAAGTCTAACTTGCTAGTTGAGCCTTCGTGCCACGTTTCGTAAGGTAAAGACGCGAATAGACCAAGTTATGTTTGAAATTGCACAAAAACGTGAAAAGCTCCTCTATGGAGAGAGTTGAGCAATTCCAAAGCATCAATGTGGACCGTTGTACTCTATTTAGTGCTCTTAAAAGTCTAACTCGCTAGTTGAGCCTTGGTGCCATGTTTCGTAAGGTAAAGACGCGAATAGACCAAGTTATGTTTGAAATTGCACAAAAACGTGAAAAGCTCCTCTATGGAGAGAGTTGAGCAATTCCAAAGCATCAATGTGGACCGTTGTACTCTATTTAGTGCTATTAAAAGTCTTAACTTGCTAGTTGAGCCTTCGTGCCACGTTTCGTAAGGTAAAGACGCGAATAGACCAAGTTATGTCTCAAATTGCTCAAAAACAAGAAAAGCTCCTCTATGGAGAGAGTTGAGCAATTCCAAAGCATCAATGTGGACCGTTGTACTCTATTTTGTGCTCTTAAAAGTCTAACTTGCTAGTTGAGCCTTCGTGCCACGTTTCGTAAGGTAAAGACGTGAATAGACCAAGTTATGTCTCAAATTGCACAAAAACGTGAAAAGCTCCTCTATGGAGAGAGTTGAGCAATTCCAAAGCATCAATGTGGACCGTTATACTCTATTTAGTGTTCTTAGAAGTCTAACTTGCTAGTTGAGCCTTCGTGCCACGTTTCGTAAGGTAAAGACGCGAATAGACCAAGTTATGTTTGAAATTGCACAAAAACGTGAAAAGCTCCTCTACGGAGAGAGTTGAGCAATTCCAAAGCGTCAATGTGGACCGTTATACTCTATTTAGTATTCTTAGAAGTCTAACTTGCTAGTTGAGCCTTTGTGCCACGTTTCGTAAGGTAAAGACGCGAATAGACCAAGTTATGTCTCAAATTGCACAAAAACGTGAAAAGCTCTTCCATGGAGAGAGTTGAGCAATTCCAAAAGCATCAATGTGGACCGTTGTACTCTATTTAGTATTCTTAGAAGTCTAACTTGCTAGTTGAGCCTTCGTGCCACGTTTCGTAAGGTAAAGACGCGAATAGACCAAGTTATGTCTCAAATTACTCAAAAACGTGAAAAGCTCCTCTATGGAGAGAGTTGAGCAATTCCAAAGCATCAATGTGGACCGTTGTACTCTATTTAGTGCTCTTAAAAGTCTAACTTGCTAGTTGAGCCTTCGTGCCACGTTTCGTAAGGTAAAGAAGCGAATAGACCAAGTTATCTCTCAAATTGCACAAAAACGTGAAAAGCTCCTCTATGGAGAGAGTTGAGCAATTCCAAAGCATCAATGTGGACCGTTGTACTCTATTTAGTATTCTTAGAAGTCTAACTTGCTAGTTGAGCCTTTGTGCCACGTTTCGTAAGGTAAAGACGCGAATAGACCAAGTTATGTCTCAAATTGCACAAAAACGTGAAAAGCTCTTCCATGGAGAGAGTTGAGCAATTCCAAAAGCATCAATGTGGACCGTTGTACTCTATTTAGTATTCTTAGAAGTCTAACTTGCTAGTTGAGCCTTCGTGCCACGTTTCGTAAGGTAAAGACGCGAATAGACCAAGTTATGTCTCAAATTGCACAAAAACGTGAAAAGCTCCTCTATGGAGAGAGTTGAGCAATTCCAATGCATCAATGTGGACCGTTGTACTCTATTTAGTGGTCTTAGAAGTCTAACTTGCTAGTTGAGCCTTTGTGCCACGTTTCGTAAGGTAAAGACGCGAAGAGACCAAGTTATGTCTCAAATTACTCAAAAACGTGAAAAGCTCCTCTATGGAGAGAGTTGAGCAATTCCAAAGCATCAATGTGGACCGTTGTACTCTATTGAGTGCTCTTAAAAGTCTAACTTGCTAGTTGAGCCTTTGTGCCACGTTTCGTAAGGTAAAGACGCGAATAGACCAAGTTATGTCTCAAATTGCACTAAAACCTGAAAAGCTCCTCTATGGAGAGAGTTGAGCAATTCCAAAGCATCAATGTGGACCGTTGTACTCTATTTAGTGCTATTAAAAGTCTTAACTTGCTAGTTGAGCCTTCGTGCCACGTTTCGTAAGGTAAAGACGCGAATAGACCAAGTTATGTCTCAAATTGCTACAAAAACAGTGAAAAGCTCCTCTATGGAGAGAGTTGAGCAATTCCAAAGCATCAATGTGGACCGTTGTACTCTATTTAGTGCTCTTAGAAGTCTAACTTGCTAGTTGAGCCTTCGCGCCACGTTTCGTAAGGTAAAGACGCGAATAGACCAAGTTATGTCTCAAATTGCACAAAAACGTGAAAAGCTCCTCTATGGAGAGAGTTGAGCAATTCCAAAGCATCAATGTGGACCGTTATACTCTATTTAGTGTTCTTAGAAGTCTAACTTGCTAGTTGAGCCTTCGTGCCACGTTTCGTAAGGTAAAGACGCGAATAGACCAAGTTATGTCTCAAATTGCACAAAAACGTGAAAAGCTCCTCTATGGAGAGAGTTGAGCAATTCCAAAGCATCAATGTGGACCGTTGTACTCTATTTAGTATTCTTAGAAGTCTAACTTGCTAGTTGAGCCTTCGTGCCACGTTTCGTAAGGTAAAGACGCGAATAGACCAAGTTATGTCTCAAATTACTCAAAAACGTGAAAAGCTCCTCTATGGAGAGAGTTGAGCAATTCCAAAGCATCAATGTGGACCGTTGTACTCTATTTAGTGCTCTTAAAAGTCTAACTTGCTAGTTGAGCCTTCGTGCCACGTTTCGTAAGGTAAAGAAGCGAATAGACCAAGTTATCTCTCAAATTGCACAAAAACGTGAAAAGCTCCTCTATGGAGAGAGTTGAGCAATTCCAAAGCATCAATGTGGACCGTTGTACTCTATTTAGTATTCTTAGAAGTCTAACTTGCTAGTTGAGCCTTTGTGCCACGTTTCGTAAGGTAAAGACGCGAATAGACCAAGTTATGTCTCAAATTGCACAAAAACGTGAAAAGCTCTTCCATGGAGAGAGTTGAGCAATTCCAAAAGCATCAATGTGGACCGTTGTACTCTATTTAGTATTCTTAGAAGTCTAACTTGCTAGTTGAGCCTTCGTGCCACGTTTCGTAAGGTAAAGACGCGAATAGACCAAGTTATGTCTCAAATTGCACAAAAACGTGAAAAGCTCCTCTATGGAGAGAGTTGAGCAATTCCAATGCATCAATGTGGACCGTTGTACTCTATTTAGTGGTCTTAGAAGTCTAACTTGCTAGTTGAGCCTTTGTGCCACGTTTCGTAAGGTAAAGACGCGAAGAGACCAAGTTATGTCTCAAATTACTCAAAAACGTGAAAAGCTCCTCTATGGAGAGAGTTGAGCAATTCCAAAGCATCAATGTGGACCGTTGTACTCTATTGAGTGCTCTTAAAAGTCTAACTTGCTAGTTGAGCCTTTGTGCCACGTTTCGTAAGGTAAAGACGCGAATAGACCAAGTTATGTCTCAAATTGCACTAAAACCTGAAAAGCTCCTCTATGGAGAGAGTTGAGCAATTCCAAAGCATCAATGTGGACCGTTGTACTCTATTTAGTGCTATTAAAAGTCTTAACTTGCTAGTTGAGCCTTCGTGCCACGTTTCGTAAGGTAAAGACGCGAATAGACCAAGTTATGTCTCAAATTGCTCAAAAACAAGAAAAGCTCCTCTATGGAGAGAGTTGAGCAATTCCAAAGCATCAATGTGGACCGTTGTACTCTATTTTGTGCTCTTAAAAGTCTAACTTGCTAGTTGAGCCTTCGTGCCACGTTTCGTAAGGTAAAGACGTGAATAGACCAAGTTATGTCTCAAATTGCACAAAAACGTGAAAAGCTCCTCTATGGAGAGAGTTGAGCAATTCCAAAGCATCAATGTGGACCGTTATACTCTATTTAGTGTTCTTAGAAGTCTAACTTGCTAGTTGAGCCTTCGTGCCACGTTTCGTAAGGTAAAGACGCGAATAGACCAAGTTATGTTTGAAATTGCACAAAAACGTGAAAAGCTCCTCTATGGAGAGAGTTGAGCAATTCCAAAGCATCAATGTGGACCGTTGTACTCTATTTAGTGCTCTTAAAAGTCTAACTCGCTAGTTGAGCCTTGGTGCCATGTTTCGTAAGGTAAAGACGCGAATAGACCAAGTTATGTTTGAAATTGCACAAAAACGTGAAAAGCTCCTCTATGGAGAGAGTTGAGCAATTCCAAAGCATCAATGTGGACCGTTGTACTCTATTTAGTGCTATTAAAAGTCTTAACTTGCTAGTTGAGCCTTCGTGCCAC
The DNA here is from genome assembly GCF_013401445.1 of Tripterygium wilfordii. Taxonomy (NCBI): domain Eukaryota; kingdom Viridiplantae; phylum Streptophyta; class Magnoliopsida; order Celastrales; family Celastraceae; genus Tripterygium; species Tripterygium wilfordii. The sequence continues at coordinate 30,461 of NW_024056189.1, read as the reverse complement.
GTTTCGTAAGGTAAAGACGCGAATAGACCAAGTTATGTCTCAAATTGCTCAAAAACAAGAAAAGCTCCTCTATGGAGAGAGTTGAGCAATTCCAAAGCATCAATGTGGACCGTTGTACTCTATTTTGTGCTCTTAAAAGTCTAACTTGCTAGTTGAGCCTTCGTGCCACGTTTCGTAAGGTAAAGACGTGAATAGACCAAGTTATGTCTCAAATTGCACAAAAACGTGAAAAGCTCCTCTATGGAGAGAGTTGAGCAATTCCAAAGCATCAATGTGGACCGTTATACTCTATTTAGTGTTCTTAGAAGTCTAACTTGCTAGTTGAGCCTTCGTGCCACGTTTCGTAAGGTAAAGACGCGAATAGACCAAGTTATGTTTGAAATTGCACAAAAACGTGAAAAGCTCCTCTATGGAGAGAGTTGAGCAATTCCAAAGCGTCAATGTGGACCGTTATACTCTATTTAGTATTCTTAGAAGTCTAACTTGCTAGTTGAGCCTTTGTGCCACGTTTCGTAAGGTAAAGACGCGAATAGACCAAGTTATGTCTCAAATTGCACAAAAACGTGAAAAGCTCTTCCATGGAGAGAGTTGAGCAATTCCAAAAGCATCAATGTGGACCGTTGTACTCTATTTAGTATTCTTAGAAGTCTAACTTGCTAGTTGAGCCTTCGTGCCACGTTTCGTAAGGTAAAGACGCGAATAGACCAAGTTATGTCTCAAATTGCACAAAAACGTGAAAAGCTCCTCTATGGAGAGAGTTGAGCAATTCCAATGCATCAATGTGGACCGTTGTACTCTATTTAGTGGTCTTAGAAGTCTAACTTGCTAGTTGAGCCTTTGTGCCACGTTTCGTAAGGTAAAGACGCGAAGAGACCAAGTTATGTCTCAAATTACTCAAAAACGTGAAAAGCTCCTCTATGGAGAGAGTTGAGCAATTCCAAAGCATCAATGTGGACCGTTGTACTCTATTGAGTGCTCTTAAAAGTCTAACTTGCTAGTTGAGCCTTTGTGCCACGTTTCGTAAGGTAAAGACGCGAATAGACCAAGTTATGTCTCAAATTGCACTAAAACCTGAAAAGCTCCTCTATGGAGAGAGTTGAGCAATTCCAAAGCATCAATGTGGACCGTTGTACTCTATTTAGTGCTATTAAAAGTCTAACTTGCTAGTTGAGCCTTCGTGCCACGTTTCGTAAGGTAAAGACGTGAATAGACCAAGTTATGTCTCAAATTGCACAAAAACGTGAAAAGCTCCTCCATGGAGAGAGTTGAGCAATTCCAAAGCATCAATGTGGACCGTTATACTCTATTTAGTGTTCTTAGAAGTCTAACTTGCTAGTTGAGCCTTCGTGCCACGTTTCGTAAGGTAAAGACGCGAATAGACCAAGTTATGTTTGAAATTGCACAAAAACGTGAAAAGCTCCTCTATGGAGAGAGTTGAGCAATTCCAAAGCGTCAATGTGGACCGTTATACTCTATTTAGTATTCTTAGAAGTCTAACTTGCTAGTTGAGCCTTTGTGCCACGTTTCGTAAGGTAAAGACGCGAATAGACCAAGTTATGTCTCAAATTGCACAAAAACGTGAAAAGCTCTTCCACGGAGAGAGTTGAGCAATTCCAAAAGCATCAATGTGGACCGTTGTACTCTATTTAGTATTCTTAGAAGTCTAACTTGCTAGTTGAGCCTTCGTGCCACGTTTCGTAAGGTAAAGACGCGAATAGACCAAGTTATGTCTCAAATTGCACAAAAACGTGAAAAGCTCCTCTATGGAGAGAGTTGAGCAATTCCAATGCATCAATGTGGACCGTTGTACTCTATTTAGTGGTCTTAGAAGTCTAACTTGCTAGTTGAGCCTTTGTGCCACGTTTCGTAAGGTAAAGACGCGAAGAGACCAAGTTATGTCTCAAATTACTCAAAAACGTGAAAAGCTCCTCTATGGAGAGAGTTGAGCAATTCCAAAGCATCAATGTGGACCGTTGTACTCTATTGAGTGCTCTTAAAAGTCTAACTTGCTAGTTGAGCCTTTGTGCCACGTTTCGTAAGGTAAAGACGCGAATAGACCAAGTTATGTCTCAAATTGCACTAAAACCTGAAAAGCTCCTCTATGGAGAGAGTTGAGCAATTCCAAAGCATCAATGTGGACCGTTGTACTCTATTTAGTGCTCTTAAAAGTCTTAACTTGCTAGTTGAGCCTTCGTGCCACGTTTCGTAAGGTAAAGACGCGAATAGACCAAGTTATGTCTCAAATTGCTCAAAAACAAGAAAAGCTCCTCTATGGAGAGAGTTGAGCAATTCCAAAGCATCAATGTGGACCGTTGTACTCTATTTTGTGCTCTTAAAAGTCTAACTTGCTAGTTGAGCCTTCGTGCCACGTTTCGTAAGGTAAAGACGTGAATAGACCAAGTTATGTCTCAAATTGCACAAAAACGTGAAAAGCTCCTCTATGGAGAGAGTTGAGCAATTCCAAAGCATCAATGTGGACCGTTATACTCTATTTAGTGTTCTTAGAAGTCTAACTTGCTAGTTGAGCCTTCGTGCCACGTTTCGTAAGGTAAAGACGCGAATAGACCAAGTTATGTTTGAAATTGCACAAAAACGTGAAAAGCTCCTCTATGGAGAGAGTTGAGCAATTCCAAAGCATCAATGTGGACCGTTGTACTCTATTTAGTGCTCTTAAAAGTCTAACTCGCTAGTTGAGCCTTGGTGTCATGTTTCGTAAGGTAAAGAGGCGAATAGACCAAGTTATGTCTCAAATTGCTCAAAAAAAAGAAAAGCTCCTCTATGGAGAGAGTTGAGCAATTCCAAAGCATCAATATGGACCGTTGTACTCTATTTAGTGCTCTTAAAAGTCTAACTTGCTAGTTGAGCCTTCGTGCCACGTTTCGTAAGGTTTAGACGCGAGTAGACCAAGTTATGTCTCAAATTGCACTAAAACGTGAAAAGCTCCTCGATGGAGAGAGTTGAGCAATTCCAAAGCATCAATGTGGACCTTTGTACTCTATTTAGTGCTCTTAAAAGTCTAACTTGCTAGTAGAGCCTTTGTGCCACGTTTCGTAAGGTAAAGACGCGAATAGACCAAGTTATGTCTCAAATTGCACAAAAACGTGAAAAGCTCCTCTATGGAGAGAGTTGAGGAATTCCAAATCATCAATGTGGACCATTCTACTTTATTTAGTGTTCTTAGAAGTCTAACTTGCTAGTTGAGCCTTCGTGCCACGTTTCGTAAGGTAAAGACGCGAATAGACCAAGTTATGTCTCAAATTGCACTAAAACGTGAAAAGCTCCTCTATGGAGAGAGTTGAGCAATTCCAAAGCGTCAATGTGGACCGTTATACTCTATTTAGTATTCTTAGAAGTCTAACTTGCTAGTTGAGCCTTTGTGCCACGTTTCGTAAGGTAAAGACGCGAATAGACCAAGTTATGTCTCAAATTGCACAAAAACGTGAAAAGCTCTTCCATGGAGAGAGTTGAGCAATTCCAAAAGCATCAATGTGGACCGTTGTACTCTATTTAGTATTCTTAGAAGTCTAACTTGCTAGTTGAGCCTTCGTGCCACGTTTCGTAAGGTAAAGACGCGAATAGACCAAGTTATGTCTCAAATTGCACAAAAACGTGAAAAGCTCCTCTATGGAGAGAGTTGAGCAATTCCAATGCATCAATGTGGACCGTTGTACTCTATTTAGTGGTCTTAGAAGTCTAACTTGCTAGTTGAGCCTTTGTGCCACGTTTCGTAAGGTAAAGACGCGAAGAGACCAAGTTATGTCTCAAATTACTCAAAAACGTGAAAAGCTCCTCTATGGAGAGAGTTGAGCAATTCCAAAGCATCAATGTGGACCTTTGTACTCTATTTAGTGCTCTTAAAAGTCTAACTTGCTAGTAGAGCCTTTGTGCCACGTTTCGTAAGGTAAAGACGCGAATAGACCAAGTTATGTCTCAAATTGCACTAAAACCTGAAAAGCTCCTCTATGGAGAGAGTTGAGCAATTCCAAAGCATCAATGTGGACCGTTGTACTCTATTTAGTGCTATTAAAAGTCTAACTTGCTAGTTGAGCCTTCGTGCCACGTTTCGTAAGGTAAAGACGTGAATAGACCAAGTTATGTCTCAAATTGCACAAAAACGTGAAAAGCTCCTCTATGGAGAGAGTTGAGCAATTCCAAAGCATCAATGTGGACCGTTATACTCTATTTAGTGTTCTTAGAAGTCTAACTTGCTAGTTGAGCCTTCGTGCCACGTTTCGTAAGGTAAAGACGCGAATAGACCAAGTTATGTTTGAAATTGCACAAAAACGTGAAAAGCTCCTCTATGGAGAGAGTTGAGCAATTCCAAAGCGTCAATGTGGACCGTTATACTCTATTTAGTATTCTTAGAAGTCTAACTTGCTAGTTGAGCCTTTGTGCCACGTTTCGTAAGGTAAAGACGCGAATAGACCAAGTTATGTCTCAAATTGCACAAAAACGTGAAAAGCTCTTCCATGGAGAGAGTTGAGCAATTCCAAAAGCATCAATGTGGACCGTTGTACTCTATTTAGTATTCTTAGAAGTCTAACTTGCTAGTTGAGCCTTCGTGCCACGTTTCGTAAGGTAAAGACGCGAATAGACCAAGTTATGTCTCAAATTGCACAAAAACGTGAAAAGCTCCTCTATGGAGAGAGTTGAGCAATTCCAATGCATCAATGTGGACCGTTGTACTCTATTTAGTGGTCTTAGAAGTCTAACTTGCTAGTTGAGCCTTTGTGCCACGTTTCGTAAGGTAAAGACGCGAAGAGACCAAGTTATGTCTCAAATTACTCAAAAACGTGAAAAGCTCCTCTATGGAGAGAGTTGAGCAATTCCAAAGCATCAATGTGGACCGTTGTACTCTATTGAGTGCTCTTAAAAGTCTAACTTGCTAGTTGAGCCTTTGTGCCACGTTTCGTAAGGTAAAGACGCGAATAGACCAAGTTATGTCTCAAATTGCACTAAAACCTGAAAAGCTCCTCTATGGAGAGAGTTGAGCAATTCCAAAGCATCAATGTGGACCGTTGTACTCTATTTAGTGCTATTAAAAGTCTTAACTTGCTAGTTGAGCCTTCGTGCCACGTTTCGTAAGGTAAAGACGCGAATAGACCAAGTTATGTCTCAAATTGCTCAAAAACAAGAAAAGCTCCTCTATGGAGAGAGTTGAGCAATTCCAAAGCATCAATGTGGACCGTTGTACTCTATTTTGTGCTCTTAAAAGTCTAACTTGCTAGTTGAGCCTTCGTGCCACGTTTCGTAAGGTAAAGACGTGAATAGACCAAGTTATGTCTCAAATTGCACAAAAACGTGAAAAGCTCCTCTATGGAGAGAGTTGAGCAATTCCAAAGCATCAATGTGGACCGTTATACTCTATTTAGTGTTCTTAGAAGTCTAACTTGCTAGTTGAGCCTTCGTGCCACGTTTCGTAAGGTAAAGACGCGAATAGACCAAGTTATGTTTGAAATTGCACAAAAACGTGAAAAGCTCCTCTATGGAGAGAGTTGAGCAATTCCAAAGCATCAATGTGGACCGTTGTACTCTATTTAGTGCTCTTAAAAGTCTAACTCGCTACTTGAGCCTTGGTGCCATGTTTCGTAAGGTAAAGAGGCGAATAGACCAAGTTATGTCTCAAATTGCTCAAAAAAAAGAAAAGCTCCTCTATGGAGAGAGTTGAGCAATTCCAAAGCATCAATATGGACCGTTGTACTCTATTTAGTGCTCTTAAAAGTCTAACTTGCTAGTTGAGCCTTCGTGCCACGTTTCGTAAGGTTTAGACGCGAGTAGACCAAGTTATGTCTCAAATTGCACTAAAACGTGAAAAGCTCCTCGATGGAGAGAGTTGAGCAATTCCAAAGCATCAATGTGGACCTTTGTACTCTATTTAGTGCTCTTAAAAGTCTAACTTGCTAGTAGAGCCTTTGTGCCACGTTTCGTAAGGTAAAGACGCGAATAGACCAAGTTATGTCTCAAATTGCACAAAAACGTGAAAAGCTCCTCTATGGAGAGAGTTGAGGAATTCCAAATCATCAATGTGGACCATTCTACTTTATTTAGTGTTCTTAGAAGTCTAACTTGCTAGTTGAGCCTTCGTGCCACGTTTCGTAAGGTAAAGACGCGAATAGACCAAGTTATGTCTCAAATTGCACAAAAACGTGAAAAGCTCCTCTATGGAGAGAGTTGAGCAATTGCAAAGCATCAATGTGGACCGTTGTACTCTATTTAGTGCTCTTAAAAGTCTAACTTGCTAGTTGAGCCTTCGTGCCACGTTTCGTAAGGTAAAGAAGCGAATAGACCAAGTTATCTCTCAAATTGCACAAAAACGTGAAAAGCTCATCTATGGAGAGAGTTGAGCAATTCCAAGGCATCAATGTGGACCGTTATACTCTATTTAGTGTTCTTAGAAGTCTAACTTGCTAGTTGAGCCTTCGTGCCACGTTTCGTAAGGTAAAGACGCGAATAGACCAAGTTATGTTTGAAATTGCACAAAAACGTGAAAAGCTCCTCTATGGAGAGAGTTGAGCAATTCCAAAGCATCAATGTGGACCGTTGTACTCTATTTAGTGCTCTTAAAAGTCTAACTCGCTAGTTGAGCCTTGGTGCCATGTTTCGTAAGGTAAAGAGGCGAATAGACCAAGTTATGTATCAAATTGCTCAATAAAAAGAAAAGCTCCTCTATGGAGAGAGTTGAGCAATTCCAAAGCATCAATATGGACCGTTGTACTCTATTTAGTGCTCTTAAAAGTCTAACTTGCTAGTTGAGCCTTCGTGCCACGTTTCGTAAGGTTTAGACGCGAATAGACCAAGTTATGTCTCAAATTGCACAAAAACGTGAAAAGCTCCTCTATGGAGAGAGTTGAGCAATTCCAATGCATCAATGTGGACCGTTGTACTCTATTTAGTGGTCTTAGAAGTCTAACTTGCTAGTTGAGCCTTTGTGCCACGTTTCGTAAGGTAAAGACGCGAAGAGACCAAGTTATGTCTCAAATTACTCAAAAACGTGAAAAGCTCCTCTATGGAGAGAGTTGAGGAATTCCAAATCATCAATGTGGACCGTTCTACTCTATTTAGTGTTCTTAGAAGTCTAACTTGCTAGTTGAGCCTTCGTGCCACGTTTCGTAAGGTAAAGTGGCGAATAGACCAAGTTATGTCTCAAATTGCTCAAAAACGTGAAAAGCTCCTCTATGGAGAGAGTTGAGCAATTCCAAAGCATCAATGTGGACCGTTGTACTCTATTTAGTGGTCTTAGAAGTCTAACTTGCTAGTTGAGCCTTTGTGCCACGTTTCGTAAGGTAAAGACGCGAATAGACCAAGTTATGTCTCAAATTGCACTAAAACGTGAAAAGCTCCTCAATGGAGAGAGTTGAGCAATTCCAAAGCATCAATGTGGACCTTTGTACTCTATTTAGTGCTCTTAAAAGTCTAACTTTCTAGTAGAGCCTTTGTGCCACGTTTCGTAAGGTAAAGACGCGAATAGACCAAGTTATGTCTCAAATTGCACAAAAACGTGAAAAGCTCCTCTATGGAGAGAGTTGAGGAATTCCAAATCATCAATGTGGACCGTTCTACTCTATTTAGTGTTCCTAGAAGTTTAACTTGCTAGTTGAGCCTTCGTGCCACGTTTCGTAAGGTAAAGACGCGAATAGACCAAGTTATGTCTCAAATTGCACAAAAACGTGAAAAGCTCCTCTATGGAGAGAGTTGAGCAATTCCAAAGCATCAATGTGGACCGTTGTACTCTATTTAGTGCTCTTAAAAGTCTAACTTGCTAGTTGAGCCTTCGTGCCACGTTTCGTAAGGTAAAGAAGCGAATAGACCAAGTTATCTCTCAAATTGCACAAAAACGTGAAAAGCTCCTCTATGGAGAGAGTTGAGCAATTCCAAAGCATCAATGTGGACCGTTGTACTCTATTTAGTGTTCTTAGAAGTCTAACTTGCTAGTTGAGCCTTCGTGCCGCGTTTCGTAATGTAAAGACGCGAAGAGACCAAGTTATGTCTCAAATTACTCAAAAACGTGAAAAGCTCCTCTATGGAGAGAGTTGAGCAATTCCAAAGCATCAATGTGGACCGTTGTACTCTATTTAGTGCTCTTAAAAGTCTAACTTGCTAGTTGAGCCTTCGTGCCACGTTTCGTAAGGTAAAGAAGCGAATAGACCAAGTTATCTCTCAAATTGCACAAAAACGTGAAAAGCTCCTCTATGGAGAGAGTTGAGCAATTCCAAAGCATCAATGTGGACCGTTGTACTCTATTTAGTGTTCTTAGAAGTCTAACTTGCTAGTTGAGCCTTTGTGCCACGTTTCGTAAGGTAAAGACGCGAATAGACCAAGTTATGTCTCAAATTGCACAAAAACGTGAAAAGCTCCTCCATGGAGAGAGTTGAGCAATTCCAAAGCATCAATGTGGACCGTTGTACTCTATTTAGTATTCTTAGAAGTCTAACTTGCTAGTTGAGCCTTCGTGCCACGTTTCGTAAGGTAAAGACGCGAATAGACCAAGTTATGTCTCAAATTGCACAAAAACGTGAAAAGCTCCTCTATGGAGAGAGTTGAGCAATTCCAATGCATCAATGTGGACCGTTGTACTCTATTTAGTGGTCTTAGAAGTCTAACTTGCTAGTTGAGCCTTTGTGCCACGTTTCGTAAGGTAAAGACGCGAAGAGACCAAGTTATGTCTCAAATTACTCAAAAACGTGAAAAGCTCCTCTATGGAGAGAGTTGAGCAATTCCAAAGCATCAATATGGACCATTGTACTCTATTGAGTGCTCTTAAAAGTCTAACTTGCTAGTTGAGCCTTCGTGCCGCGTTTCCTAAGGTAAAGAGGTGAACAGACCAAGTTATGTCTCAAATTGCTCAAAAACGTGAAAAGCTCCTCTATGGAGAGAGTTGAGTAATTCCTATGCATCAATGTGGACCGTTGTACTCTATTTAGTGCTCTTAGAATTCTAACTTGCTAGTTGAGCCTTCGTGCCACGTTTCGTAAGGTAAAGACGCGAATAGACCAAGTTATGTCTCAAATTGCACAAAAACGTGAAAAGCTCCTCTATGGAGAGAGTTGAGCAATTGCAAAGCATCAATGTGGACCATTGTACTCTATTTAGTGCTCTTAAAAGTCTAAATTGCTAGTTGAGCCTTCGTGCCACGTTTCGTAAGGTAATGAAGTGAATAGACCAAGTTATCTCTCAAATTGCACAAAAACGTGAAAAGCTCCTCTATGGAGAGAGTTGAGCAATTCCAAAGCATCAATGTGGGCCGTTCTACTCTATTTAGTGTTCTTGGAAGTCTAACTTGCTAGTTGAGTCTTCGTGCCACGTTTCGTAAGGTAAAGACGCGAATAGACCAAGTTATGTCTCAAATTGCTCAAAAACAAGAAAAGCTCCTCTATGGAGAGAGTTGAGCAATTCCAAAGCATCAATGTTAACCGTTGTACTCTATTTAGTGTTCTTAGAAGTCTAACTTGCTAGTTGAGCCTTTGTGCCACGTTTCGTAAGGTAAAGACGCGAATAGACCAAGTTATGTCTGAAATTGCACAAAAACGTGAAAAGCTCCTCTATGGAGAGAGTTGAGCAATTCCAAAGCATCAATGTGGACCGTTGTACTCTATTTAGTGCTCTTAAAAGTCTAACTTGCTAGTTGAGCCTTTGTGCCACGTTTCGTAAGGTAAAGACGCGAATAGACCAAGTTATGTCTCAAATTGCACAAAAACGTGAAAAGCTCCTCCATGGAGAGAGTTGAGCAATTCCAAAGCATCAATGTGGACCGTTGTACTCTATTTAGTATTCTTAGAAGTCTAACTTGCTAGTTGAGCCTTCGTGCCACGTTTCGTAAGGTAAAGACGCGAATAGACCAAGTTATGTCTCAAATTGCACAAAAACGTGAAAAGCTCCTCTATGGAGAGAGTTGAGCAATTCCAATGCATCAATGTGGACCGTTGTACTCTATTTAGTGCTCTTAAAAGTCTAACTTGCTAGTTGACCCTTCGTGCCACGTTTCGTAAGGTAAAGATGCGAATAGACCAAGTTATGTCCCAAATTGCTCAAAAACGTGAAAAGCTCCTCTATGGAGAGAATTGAACAATTCCAAAGCATCAATGTGGACCGTTGTACTCTATTTAGTGTTTTTAAAAGTCTAACTTGCTAGTTGAGCCTTCGTGCCACGTTTCGTAAGGTAAAGACGCGAATAGACCAAGTTATGTTTGAAATTGCACAAAAACGTGAAAAGCTCCTCGATGGAGAGAGTTGAGCAATTCCAAAGCATCAATGTGGGCCGTTGTACTCTATTTAGCGCTCTTAAAAGTCTAACTTGCTAGTTGAGCCTTCGTGCCACGTTTCGTAAGGTAAAGAGGCGAATAGACCAAGTTATGTCTCAAATTGCTCAAAAACGTGAAAAGCTCCTCTATGGAGAGAGTTGAGCAATTCCAAAGCATCAATGTGGACCGTTGTACTCTATTTAGTGCTCTTAAAAGTCTAACTTGCTAGTTGAGCCTTCGTGCCACGTTTCGTAAGGTAAAGAAGCGAATAGACCAAGTTATCTCTCAAATTGCACAAAAACGTGAAAAGCTCCTCTATGGAGAGAGTTGAGCAATTCCAAAGCATCAATGTGGACCGTTCTACTCTATTTAGTGTTCTTAGAAGTCTAACTTGCTAGTTGAGCCTTCGTGCCGCGTTTCGTAAGGTAAAGAGGCGAACAGACCAAGTTATGTCTCAAATTGCTCAAAAACGTGAAAAGCTCCTCTATGGAGAGAGTTGAGTAATTCCTATGCATCAATGTGGACCGTTGTACTCTATTTAGTGCTCTTAGAATTCTAACTTGCTAGTTGAGCCTTCGTGCCACGTTTCGTAAGGTAAAGACGCGAATAGACCAAGTTATGTCTCAAATTGCACAAAAACGTGAAAAGCTCCTCTATGGAGAGAGTTGAGCAATTGCAAAGCATCAATGTGGACCGTTGTACTCTATTTAGTGCTCTTAAAAGTCTAACTTGCTAGTTGAGCCTTCGTGCCACGTTTCGTAAGGTAATGAAGTGAATAGACCAAGTTATCTCTCAAATTGCACAAAAACGTGAAAAGCTCCTCTATGGAGAGAGTTGAGCAATTCCAAAGCATCAATGTGGGCCGTTCTACCCTATTTAGTGTTCTTAGAAGTCTAACTTGCTAGTTTAGTCTTCGAAAAGTCTAACTTGCTAGTTGAGCCTTCGTGCCACGTTTCGTAAGGTAAAGACGCGAATAGACCAAGTTATGTCTCAAATTGCACAAAACCGTGAAAAGCTCCTCTATGGAGAGAGTTGAGCAATTGCAAAGCATCAATGTGGACCGTTGTACTCTATTTAGTGCTCTTAAAAGTCTAACTTGCTAGTTGACCCTTCGTGCAACGTTTCGTAAGGTAAAGAGGCGAATAGACCAAGTTATGTTTGAAATTGCACAAAAACGTGAAAAGCTCCTCTATCGAGAGAGTTGAGCAATTCCAAAGCATCAATGTGGACCGTTGTACTCTATTTAGTGCTCTTAAAAGTCTAACATGCTAGTTGAGCTTTCGTGCCACGTTTCGTAAGGTAAAGAGGCGAATAGACCAAGTTATGTCTCAAATTGCTCAAAAACGTGAAAAGCTCCTCTATGGTGAGAGTTGAGCAATTCCAAAGCATCAATGTGGACCGTTGTGCTCTATTTAGTGTTTTTAAAAGTCTAACTTGCTAGTTGAACCTTCGTGCCACGTTTCGTAAGGTAAAGACGCGAATAGACCAAGTTATGTTTGAAATTGCACAAAAACGTGAAAAGCTCCTCTATGGAGAGAGTTGAGCAATTCCAAAGCATCAATGTGGACCGTTGTACTCTATTTAGTGCTCTTAAAAGTCTAACTTGCTAGTTGAGCCTTCGTGCCACGTTTCGTAAGGTAAAGAAGCGAATAGACCAAGTTCTGTCTCAAATTGCACAAAAAAGTGAAAAGCTCCTCTATGGAGAGAGTTGAGCAATTCCAAAGCATCAATGTGGACCGTTGTACTCTATTTAGTGTTCTTGGAAGTCTAACTTGCTAGTTGAGCCTTCGTGCCACGTTTCGTAAGGTAAAGAGGCGAATAGACCAAGTTATGTCTCAAATTGCTCAAAAACGTGAAAAGCTCCTCTATGGAGAGAGTTGAGCAATTCCAAAGTATCAATGTGGACCGTTGTACTCTATTTAGTGGTCTTAGAAGTCAAACTTTCTAGTTGAGCCTTTGTGCCACGTTTTGTAAGGTAAAGACGCGAATAGACCAAGTTATGTCTCAAATTGCACAAAAACGTGAAAAGCTCCTCTATGGAGAGAGTTGAGCAATTCCAAAGCATCAATGTGGACCGTTGTACTCTATTTAGTATTCTTAGAAGTCTAACTTGCTAGTTGAGCCTTCGTGCCACGTTTCGTAAGGTAAAGACGCGAATAGACCAAGTTATGTTTGAAATTGCACAAAAACGTGAAAAGCTCCTCTATGGAGAGAGTTGAGCAATTCCAAAGCATCAATGTGGACCGTTGTAGTCCATTTAGTGCTCTTAAAAGTCTAACTTGCTAGTTGAGCCTTCGTGCCACGTTTCGTAAGGTAAAGAGGCGAATAGACCAAGTTATGTCTCAAATTGCACAAAAACGTGAAAAGCTCCTCTATGGAGAGAGTTGAGCAATTCCAAAGCATCAATGTGGACCGTTGTACTCTATTTAGTGTTCTTGGAAGTCTAACTTGCTAGTTGAGCCTTCGTGCCACGTTTCGTAAGGTAAAGAGGCGAATAGACCAAGTTATGTCTCAAATTGGTCAAAAACGTGAAAAGCTCCTCTATGGAGAGAGTTGAGCAATTCCAAAGCATCAATGTGGACCGTTGTACTCTATTTAGTGGTCTTAGAAGTCTAACTTGCTAGTTGAGCCTTTGTGCCACGTTTTGTAAGGTAAAGACGCGAAGAGACCAAGTTATGTCTCAAATTACTCAAAAACGTGAAAAGGTCCTCTATGGAGAGAGTTGAGCAATTCCAAAGCATCAATGTGGACCGTTGTACTCTATGTAGTGTTTTTACAAGTCTAACTTGCTAGTTGAGCCTTCGTGCCACGTTTCGTAAGGTAAAGACGCGAATAGACCATGTTATGTTTGAAATTGCACAAAAACGTGAAAAGCTCCTCTATGGAGAGAGTTGAGCAATTCCAAAGCATCAATGTGGACCGTTGTACTCTATTTAGTGCTCTTAAAAGTCTAACTTGCTAGTTGAGCCTTTGTGCCACGTTTCGTAAGGTAAAGACGCGAATAGACCAAGTTATGTCTCAAATTGCACAAAAACGTGAAAAGCTCCTCCATGGAGAGAGTTGAGCAATTCCAAAGCATCAATGTGGACCGTTCTACTCTATTTAGTGTTCTTAGAAGTCTAACTTGCTAGTTGAGCCTTCGTGCCACGTTTCGTAAGGTAAAGACGCGAATAGACCAAGTTATGTCTCAAATTGCACAAAAACGTGAAAAGCTCCTCTATGGAGAGAGTTGAGCAATTGCAAAGCATCAATGTGGACCGTTGTACTCTATTTAGTGCTCTTAAAAGTCTAACTTGCTAGTTGAGCCTTCGTGCCACGTTTCGTAAGGTAAAGAAGCGAATAGACCAAGTTATCTCTCAAATTGCACAAAAACGTGAAAAGCTCCTCTATGGAGATAGTTGAGCAATTCCAAAGCATCAATGTGGACCGTTCTACTCTATTTAGTGTTCTTAGAAGTCTAACTTGCTAGTTGAGTCTTCGTGCCACGTTTCGTAAGGTAAAGACGCGAATAGACCAAGTTATGTCTCAAATTGCACAAAAACGTGAAAAGCTCCTCTATGGAGATAGTTGAGCAATTCCAAAGCATCAATGTGGACCGTTCTACTCTATTTAGTGTTCTTAGAAGTCTAACTTGCTAGTTGAGCCTTCGTGCCACGTTTCGTAAGGTAAAGAGGCGAATAGACCAAGTTATGTCTCAAATTGCACAAAAACGTGAAAAGCTCCTCTATGGAGAGAGTTGAGCAATTCCAAAGCATCAATGTGGACCGTTGTACTCTATTTAGTGTTCTTGGAAGTCTAACTTGCTAGTTGAGCCTTCGTGCCACGTTTCGTAAGGTAAAGAGGCGAATAGACCAAGTTATGTCTCAAATTGGTCAAAAACGTGAAAAGCTCCTCTATGGAGAGAGTTGAGCAATTCCAAAGCATCAATGTGGACCGTTGTACTCTATTTAGTGGTCTTAGAAGTCTAACTTGCTAGTTGAGCCTTTGTGCCACGTTTTGTAAGGTAAAGACGCGAAGAGACCAAGTTATGTCTCAAATTACTCAAAAACGTGAAAAGGTCCTCTATGGAGAGAGTTGAGCAATTCCAAAGCATCAATGTGGACCGTTGTACTCTATGTAGTGTTTTTACAAGTCTAACTTGCTAGTTGAGCCTTCGTGCCACGTTTCGTAAGGTAAAGACGCGAATAGACCATGTTATGTTTGAAATTGCACAAAAACGTGAAAAGCTCCTCTATGGAGAGAGTTGAGCAATTCCAAAGCATCAATGTGGACCGTTGTACTCTATTTAGTGCTCTTAAAAGTCTAACTTGCTAGTTGAGCCTTTGTGCCACGTTTCGTAAGGTAAAGACGCGAATAGACCAAGTTATGTCTCAAATTGCACAAAAACGTGAAAAGCTCCTCTATGGAGAGAGTTGAGCAATTCCAAAGCATCAATGTGGACCGTTCTACTCTATTTAGTGTTCTTAGAAGTCTAACTTGCTAGTTGAGCCTTCGTGCCACGTTTCGTAAGGTAAAGACGCGAATAGACCAAGTTATGTCTCAAATTGCACAAAAACGTGAAAAGCTCCTCTATGGAGAGAGTTGAGCAATTGCAAAGCATCAATGTGGACCGTTGTACTCTATTTAGTGCTCTTAAAAGTCTAACTTGCTAGTTGAGCCTTCGTGCCACGTTTCGTAAGGTAAAGAAGCGAATAGACCAAGTTATCTCTCAAATTGCACAAAAACGTGAAAAGCTCCTCTATGGAGATAGTTGAGCAATTCCAAAGCATCAATGTGGACCGTTCTACTCTATTTAGTGTTCTTAGAAGTCTAACTTGCTAGTTGAGTCTTCGTGCCACGTTTCGTAAGGTAAAGACGCGAATAGACCAAGTTATGTCTCAAATTGCACAAAAACGTGAAAAGCTCTTCTATGGAGAGCGTTAAGCAATTCCAACGCATCAATTTGGACCTTTGTACTCTATTTAGTGCTCTTAAAAGTCTAACTTGCTAGTTGAGCTTTCGTGCCACGTTTCGTAAGGTAAAGACGCGAATAGACCAAGTTATGTCTCAAATTGCACAAAAACGTGAAAAGCTCCTCTATGGAGAGAGTTGAGCAATTCCAATGCATCAATGTGGACCGTTGTACTCTATTTAGTGTTCTTAGAAGGCTAACTTGCTAGTTGAGCCTTCGTGCCACGTTTCGTAAGGTAAAGACGCGAAGAGACCAAGTTATGTCTCAAATTACTCAAAAACGTGAAAAGCTCCTCAATGGAGAGAGTTGAGCAATTCCAAAGCATCAATGCGGACCGTTGTACTCTATGTAGTGTTCTTAGAAGTCTAACTTGCTAGTTGAGCCTTCGTGCCACGTTTCGTAAGGTAGAGAGGCGAATAGACCAAGTTATGTCTCAAATTGCACAAAAACGTGAAAAGCTCCTCTATGGAGAGAGTTGAGCAATTCCAAAGCATCAATGTGGACCGTTGTACTCTATTTAGTGTTCTTAGAAGTCTAAGTTGCTAGTTGAGTCTTCGTGCCACGTTTCGTAAGGTAAAGACGCGAATAGACCAAGTTATGTCTCAAATTGCTCAAAAACAAGAAAAGCTCCTCTATGGAGAGAGTTGAGCAATTCCAAAGCATCATTGTTAACCGTTGTACTCTATTTAGTGTTCTTAGAAGTCTAACTTGCTAGTTGAGCCTTCGTGCCACGTTTCGTAAGGTAAAGACGCGAATAGACCAAGTTATGTCTCAAATTACTCAAAAACGTGAAAAGCTCCTCTATGGAGAGAGTTGAGCAATTCCAAAGCATCAATGTGGACCGTTGTACTCTATGTAGTGTTCTTAGAAGTCTAACTTGCTAGTTGAGCCTTCGTGCCACGTTTCGTAAGGTAGAGAGGCGAATAGACCAAGTTATGTCTCAAATTGCACAAAAACGTGAAAAGCTCCTCTATGGAGAGAGTTGAGCAATTCCAAAGCATCAATGTGGACCGTTGTACTCTATGTAGTGTTTTTACAAGTCTAACTTGCTAGTTGAGCCTTCGTGCCACGTTTCGTAAGGTAAAGACGCGAATAGACCATGTTATGTTTGAAATTGCACAAAAACGTGAAAAGCTCCTCTATGGAGAGAGTTGAGCAATTCCAAAGCATCAATGTGGACCGTTGTACTCTATTTAGTGCTCTTAAAAGTCTAACTTGCTAGTTGAGCCTTTGTGCCACGTTTCGTAAGGTAAAGACGCGAATAGACCAAGTTATGTCTCAAATTGCACAAAAACGTGAAAAGCTCCTCTATGGAGAGAGTTGAGCAATTCCAAAGCATCAATGTGGACCGTTCTACTCTATTTAGTGTTCTTAGAAGTCTAACTTGCTAGTTGAGCCTTCGTGCCACGTTTCGTAAGGTAAAGACGCGAATAGACCAAGTTATGTCTCAAATTGCACAAAAACGTGAAAAGCTCCTCTATGGAGAGAGTTGAGCAATTGCAAAGCATCAATGTGGACCGTTGTACTCTATTTAGTGCTCTTAAAAGTCTAACTTGCTAGTTGAGCCTTCGTGCCACGTTTCGTAAGGTAAAGAAGCGAATAGACCAAGTTATCTCTCAAATTGCACAAAAACGTGAAAAGCTCCTCTATGGAGATAGTTGAGCAATTCCAAAGCATCAATGTGGACCGTTCTACTCTATTTAGTGTTCTTAGAAGTCTAACTTGCTAGTTGAGTCTTCGTGCCACGTTTCGTAAGGTAAAGACGCGAATAGACCAAGTTATGTCTCAAATTGCACAAAAACGTGAAAAGCTCCTCTATGGAGATAGTTGAGCAATTCCAAAGCATCAATGTGGACCGTTCTACTCTATTTAGTGTTCTTAGAAGTCTAACTTGCTAGTTGAGCCTTCGTGCCACGTTTCGTAAGGTAAAGAGGCGAATAGACCAAGTTATGTCTCAAATTGCACAAAAACGTGAAAAGCTCCTCTATGGAGAGAGTTGAGCAATTCCAAAGCATCAATGTGGACCGTTGTACTCTATTTAGTGTTCTTGGAAGTCTAACTTGCTAGTTGAGCCTTCGTGCCACGTTTCGTAAGGTAAAGAGGCGAATAGACCAAGTTATGTCTCAAATTGGTCAAAAACGTGAAAAGCTCCTCTATGGAGAGAGTTGAGCAATTCCAAAGCATCAATGTGGACCGTTGTACTCTATTTAGTGGTCTTAGAAGTCTAACTTGCTAGTTGAGCCTTTGTGCCACGTTTTGTAAGGTAAAGACGCGAAGAGACCAAGTTATGTCTCAAATTACTCAAAAACGTGAAAAGGTCCTCTATGGAGAGAGTTGAGCAATTCCAAAGCATCAATGTGGACCGTTGTACTCTATGTAGTGTTTTTACAAGTCTAACTTGCTAGTTGAGCCTTCGTGCCACGTTTCGTAAGGTAAAGACGCGAATAGACCATGTTATGTTTGAAATTGCACAAAAACGTGAAAAGCTCCTCTATGGAGAGAGTTGAGCAATTCCAAAGCATCAATGTGGACCGTTGTACTCTATTTAGTGCTCTTAAAAGTCTAACTTGCTAGTTGAGCCTTTGTGCCACGTTTCGTAAGGTAAAGACGCGAATAGACCAAGTTATGTCTCAAATTGCACAAAAACGTGAAAAGCTCCTCTATGGAGAGAGTTGAGCAATTCCAAAGCATCAATGTGGACCGTTCTACTCTATTTAGTGTTCTTAGAAGTCTAACTTGCTAGTTGAGCCTTCGTGCCACGTTTCGTAAGGTAAAGACGCGAATAGACCAAGTTATGTCTCAAATTGCACAAAAACGTGAAAAGCTCCTCTATGGAGAGAGTTGAGCAATTGCAAAGCATCAATGTGGACCGTTGTACTCTATTTAGTGCTCTTAAAAGTCTAACTTGCTAGTTGAGCCTTCGTGCCACGTTTCGTAAGGTAAAGAAGCGAATAGACCAAGTTATCTCTCAAATTGCACAAAAACGTGAAAAGCTCCTCTATGGAGATAGTTGAGCAATTCCAAAGCATCAATGTGGACCGTTCTACTCTATTTAGTGTTCTTAGAAGTCTAACTTGCTAGTTGAGTCTTCGTGCCACGTTTCGTAAGGTAAAGACGCGAATAGACCAAGTTATGTCTCAAATTGCACAAAAACGTGAAAAGCTCTTCTATGGAGAGCGTTAAGCAATTCCAACGCATCAATTTGGACCTTTGTACTCTATTTAGTGCTCTTAAAAGTCTAACTTGCTAGTTGAGCTTTCGTGCCACGTTTCGTAAGGTAAAGACGCGAATAGACCAAGTTATGTCTCAAATTGCACAAAAACGTGAAAAGCTCCTCTATGGAGAGAGTTGAGCAATTCCAATGCATCAATGTGGACCGTTGTACTCTATTTAGTGTTCTTAGAAGGCTAACTTGCTAGTTGAGCCTTCGTGCCACGTTTCGTAAGGTAAAGACGCGAAGAGACCAAGTTATGTCTCAAATTACTCAAAAACGTGAAAAGCTCCTCAATGGAGAGAGTTGAGCAATTCCAAAGCATCAATGCGGACCGTTGTACTCTATGTAGTGTTCTTAGAAGTCTAACTTGCTAGTTGAGCCTTCGTGCCACGTTTCGTAAGGTAGAGAGGCGAATAGACCAAGTTATGTCTCAAATTGCACAAAAACGTGAAAAGCTCCTCTATGGAGAGAGTTGAGCAATTCCAAAGCATCAATGTGGACCGTTGTACTCTATTTAGTGTTCTTAGAAGTCTAAGTTGCTAGTTGAGTCTTCGTGCCACGTTTCGTAAGGTAAAGACGCGAATAGACCAAGTTATGTCTCAAATTGCTCAAAAACAAGAAAAGCTCCTCTATGGAGAGAGTTGAGCAATTCCAAAGCATCATTGTTAACCGTTGTACTCTATTTAGTGTTCTTAGAAGTCTAACTTGCTAGTTGAGCCTTCGTGCCACGTTTCGTAAGGTAAAGACGCGAATAGACCAAGTTATGTCTCAAATTACTCAAAAACGTGAAAAGCTCCTCTATGGAGAGAGTTGAGCAATTCCAAAGCATCAATGTGGACCGTTGTACTCTATGTAGTGTTCTTAGAAGTCTAACTTGCTAGTTGAGCCTTCGTGCCACGTTTCGTAAGGTAGAGAGGCGAATAGACCAAGTTATGTCTCAAATTGCACAAAAACGTGAAAAGCTCCTCTATGGAGAGAGTTGAGCAATTCCAAAGCATCAATGTGGACCGTTGTACTCTATTAAGTGTTCTTAGAAGTCTAACTTGCTAGTTGAGTCTTCGTGCCACGTTTCGTAAGGTAAAGACGCGAATAGACCAAGTTATGTCTTAAATTACTCAAAAACAAGAAAAGCTCCTCTATGGAGAGAGTTGAGCAATTCCAAAGCATCATTGTTAACCGTTGTACTCTATTTAGTGTTCTTAGAAGTCTAACTTGCTAGTTGAGCCTTCGTGCCACGTTTCGTAAGGTAAAGACGCGAATGGACCAAGTTATGTCTCAAATTGCACAAAAACGTGAAAAGCTCCTCTATGGAGAGAGTTGAGCAATTCCAATGCATCAATGTGGACCGTTGTACTCTATTTAGTGTTCTTAGAAGTCTAACTTGCTAGTTGAGCCTTTGTGCCACGTTTCGTAAGGTAAAGACGCGAAGAGACCAAGTTATGTCTCAAATTACTCAAAAACGTGAAAAGCTCCTCTATGGAGAGAGTTGAACAATTCCAAAGCATCAATGTGGACCATTGTACTCTATGTAGCGTTCTTAGAAAACTAACTTGCTAGTTGAGCCTTCGTGCCACGTTTCGTAACGTAAAGAGGCGAATAGACCAAGTTATGTCTCAAATTGCTCAAAAACAAGAAAAGCTCCTCTATGGAGAGAGTTGAGCAATTCCAAAGCATCAATGTGGACCGCTGTACTCTATTTAGTGTTCTTAGAAGTCTAACTTGCTAGTTGAGCCTTCGTGCCACGTTTCGTAAGGTAAAGACGCGAATAGACCAAGTTATGTCTCAAATTGCACAAAAACGTGAAAAGCTCCTCTATGGAGAGAGTTGAGCAATTCCAAAGCATCAATGTGGACCGTTCTACTCTATTTAGTGTTCTTAGAAGTCTAACTTGCTAGTTGAGCCTTCGTGCCACGTTTCGTAAGGTAAAGACGCGAATAGACCAAGTTATGTCTCAAATTGCTCAAAAACAAGAAAAGCTCCTCTATGGAGAGAGTTGAGCAATTCCAAAGCATCAATGTGGACCGCTGTACTCTATTTAGTGTGCTTAGAAGTCTAACTTGCTAGTTGAGCCTTCGTGCCACGTTTCGTAAGGTAAAGACGCGAATAGACCAAGTTATGTTTGAAATTGCACAAAAACGTGAAAAGCTCCTCTATGGAGAGAGTTGAGCAATTCCAAAGCATCAATGTGGACCGTTGTACCCTATTTAGTGCTCTTAAAAGTATAACTTGCTAGTTGAGCCTTCGTGCCACGTTTCGTAAGGTAAAGAGGCGAATAGACCAAGTTATGTCTCAAATTGCTCAAAAACAAGAAAAGCTCCTCTATGGAGAGAGTTGAGCAATTCCAAAGCATCAATGTGGACCGTTGTACTCTATTTAGTGTTCTTAGAAGTCTAACTTGCTAGTTGAGCCTTCGTGCCACGTTTCGTAAGGTACAGACGTGAATAGACCAAGTTATGTCTCAAATTGCACAAAAACGTGAAAAGCTCCTCTATGGAGAGAGTTGAGCAATTCCAAAGCATCAATGTGGACCGTTCTACTCTATTTAGTGTTCTTAGAAGTCTAACTTGCTAGTTGAGCCTTCGTGCCACGTTTCGTAAGGTAAAGACGTGAATAGACCAAGTTATGTCTCAAATTGCACAAAAACGTGAAAAGCTCCTCTATGGAGAGAGTTGAGCAATTCCATTGCATCAATGTGGACCGTTGTACTCTATTTAGTGTTCTTAGAAGTCTAACTTGCTAGTTGAGCCTTCGTGCCACGTTTTGTAAAGTAAAGACGCGAATAGACCAAGTTATGTCTCAAATTGCACAAAAACGTGAAAAGCTCCTCTATGGAGAGAGTTGAGCAATTCCAAAGCATCAATGTGGACCGTTCTACTCTATTTAGTGTTCTTCGAAGTCTAACTTGCTAGTTGAGCCTTCGTGCCACGTTTCGTAAGGTAAAGACACGAATAGACCAAGTTATGTCTCAAATTGCTCAAAAACAACAAAAGCTCCTCTATGGAGAGAGTTGAGCAATTCCAAAGCATCAATGTGGACCGTTGTACCCTATTTAGTGTTCTTAGAAGTCTAACTTGCTAGTTGAGCCTTCGTGCCACGTTTCGTAAGGTAAAGACGCGAATAGACCAAGTTAAGTCTCGAATTGCTCAAAAACAAGAAAAGCTCCTCTATGGAGAGAGTTAAGCAATTCCAAAGCATCAATGTGGACCGTTGTAGTCTATTTAGTGTTCTTAGAAGTCTAACTTGCTAGTTGAGCCTTCGTGCCACGTTTCGTAAGGTAAATACACGAATAGACCAAGTTATGTTTGAAATTCCACAAAAACGTGAAAAGCTCCTCTATGGAGAGAGTTGAGCAATTGCAAAGCATCAATGTGGACCGTTGTACTCTATTTAGTGCTCTTAAAAGTCTAACTTGCTAGTTGAGCCTCTGTGCCACGTTTCGTACGGTAAAGACGCGAATACACCAAGTTATGTCTCAAATTGCTCAAAAACAAGAAAAGCTCCTCTATGGAGAGAGTTGAGCAATTCCAAAGCATCAATGTGGATCGTTGTACTCTATTGAGTGTTCTTAGAAGTCTAACTTGCTAGTTGAGCCTTCGTGCCACGTTTCGTAAGGTAAAGACGCGAATAGACCAAGTTATGTCTCAAATTGCACAAAAACGTGAAAAGCTCCTCTATGGAGAGAGTTGAGCAATTCCAAAGCATCAATGTGGACCGTTGTACTTTATTTAGTGCTCTTAAAAGTCTAACTTGCTAGTTGAGCCTTCGTGCCACGTTTCGTAAGGTAAAGACGCGACTAAGCCAAGTTATGTCTCAAATTGCACAAAAACGTGAAAAACTCTATGGAGAGAGTTGAGCAATTCCAATGCATCAATGTGGACCGTTGTACTCTATGTAGTGTTCTTAGAAGTCTAACTTGCTAGTTGAGCCTTCGTGCCACGTTTCGTAAGGTAAAAACGCGAATAGACCAAGTTATGTCTCAAATTGCTCAAAAACGTGAAAAGCTCTTCCATGGAGAGATTTGAGCAATTCCAAAGCATCAATGTGGACCGTTGTACTCTATGTAGTGTTCTTAGAAGTCTAAATTGCTAGTTGAGCCTTCGTGCCACGTTTCGTAAGGTAAGGACGCGAATAGACCAAGTTATGTTTGAAATTGCACAAAAACGTGAAAAGCTCCTCTATGGAGAGAGTTGAGCAATTCCAAAGGATCAATGTGGACTGTTGTACTCTATTTAGTGCTCTTAAAAGTCTAACTTGCTAGTTGAGCCTCTGTGCTACATTTCGTAAGGTAAAGACGCGAATAGACCAAGTTATGTCTCAAATTGCTCAAAAACAAGAAAAGCTCCTCTATGGAGAGAGTTGAGCAATTCCAAAGCATCAATGTGGACCGTTGTACTCTATTTAGTGTTCTTAGAAGTCTAACTTGCTAGTTGAGCCTTTGTGCGACGTTTCGTAAGGTAAAGACGCGAATAGACCAAGTTATGTTTGAAATTGCACAAAAACAGGAAAAGCTCCTCTATGGAGAGAGTTGAGAAATTCCAAAGGATCAATGTGGACCGTTGTACTCTATTTAGTGCTCTTAAAAGTCTAACTTGCTAGTTGAGCCTCTGTGCCACGTTTCGTAAGGTAAAGACGAGTATAGACCAAGTTATGTCTCAAATTGCTCAAAAACAAGAAAAGCTCCTCTATGGAGAGAGTTGAGCAATTCCAAAGCATCAATGTGGACCGTTGTACTCTATTTAGTGTTCTTAGAAGTCTAACTTGCTAGTTGAGCCTTCGTGCCACGTTTCTTAAGGTAAAGACGCGAATGGACCAAGTTATGTCTCAAATTGCACAAAAACGTGAAAAGCTCCTCTATGGAGAGAGTTGAGCAATTCCAAAGCATCAATGTGGACCGTTGTACTCTATTTGGTGCTCTTAAAAGTCTAACTTGCTAGTTGAGCCTTCGTGCCACGTTTCGTAATGTAAAGACGCGAATAGGCCAAGTTATGTCTCAAATTGCACAAAAACGTGAAAAGCTCCTCTATGGAGAGAGTTGAGCAATTCCAAAGCATCAATGTGGACCGTTGTACTCTATTTAGTGCTCTTAAAAGTCTAACTTGCTAGTTGAGCCTCTGTGCTGCGTTTCGTAAGGTAAAGACGCGAATAGACCAAGTTATGTCTCAAATTGCTCAAAAACAAGAAAAGCTCCTCTATGGAGAGAGTTGAGCAATTCCAAAGCATCAATGTGGACCGTTGTACTCTATTTAGTGTTCTTAGAAGTCTAACTTGCTAGTTGAGCCTTTGTGCCACGTTTCGTAAGGTAAAGACGCGAATAGACCAAGTTATGTTTGAAATTGGACAAAAACGGGAAAAGCTCCTCTATGGAGAGAGTTGAGAAATTCCAAAGGATCAATGTGGACCGTTGTACTCTATTTAGTGCTCTTAAAAGTCTAACTTGCTAGTTGAGCCTCTGTGCCGCGTTTCGTAAGGTAAAGACGCGAATAGACCAAGTTATGTCTCAAATTGCTCAAAAACAAGAAAAACTCCTCTATGGAGAGAGTTGAGCAATTCCAAAGCATCAATGTGGACCGTTGTACTCTATTTAGTGTTCTTAGAAGTCTAACTTGCTAGTTGAGCCTTCGTGCCACGTTTCATAAGGTAAAGACGCGAATAGACCAAGTTATGTCTCAAATTGCACAAAAACGTGAAAAGCTCCTCTATGGAGAGAGTTGAGCAATTCCAAAGCATCAATGTGAACCGTTGTACTCTATTTAGTGCTCTTAAAAATCTAACTTGCTAGTTGAGCCTTCGTGCCACGTTTCGTAAGGTAAAGAAGCGAATAGGCCAAGTTATGTCTCAAATTGCACAAAAACGTGAAAAGCTCCTCTATGGAGAGAGTTGAGCAATTCCAAAGCATCAATGTGGACCGTTGTACTCTATTTAGTGCTCTTAAAAGTCTAACTTGCTAGTTGAGCCTCTGTGCCGCGTTTCGTGAGGTAAAGACGCGAATAGACCAAGTTATGTCTCAAATTGCTAAAAAACAAGAAAAACTCCTCTATGGAGAGAGTTGAGCAATTCCAAAGCATCAATGTGGACCGTTGTACCCTATTTAGTGCTCTTAAAAGTATAACTTGCTAGTTGAGCCTTCGTGCCACGTTTCGTAAGGTAAAGAGGCGAATAGACCAAGTTATGTCTCAAATTGCTCAAAAACAATAAAAGCTCCTTTATGGAGAGAGTTGAGCAATTCCAAAGCATCAATGTGAACCGTTGTACTCTATTTAGTGCTCTTAAAAATCTAACTTGCTAGTTGAGCCTTCGTGCCACGTTTCGTAAGGTAAAGAAGCGAATAGGCCAAGTTATGTCTCAAATTGCACAAAAACGTGAAAAGCTCCTCTATGGAGAGAGTTGAGCAATTCCAAAGCATCAATGTGGACCGTTGTACTCTATGTAGTGTTCTTAGATGTCTAACTTGCTAGTTGAGCCTTCGTGCCACGTTTTGTAAGGTAAAAACGCGAATAGGCCAAGTTATGTCTCAAATTGCTCCAAAACGTGAAAAGCTCTTCTATGGAGAGAGTTGAGCAAGTCCAATGCATCAATGTGGACCGTTGTACTCTATGTAGTGTTCTTAGAAGTGTAACTTGCTAGTTGAGCCTTCGTGCCACGTTTCGTAAGGTAAAAACGCGAATAGACCAAGTTATGTTTGAAATTGCACAAAAACGTGAAAAGCTCCTCCATGGAGAGAGTTGAGCAATTCCAAAGGATCAATGTGGACCGTTGTACTCTATTTAGTGCTCTTAAAAGTCTAACTTGCTAGTTGAGCCTCTGTGCTACATTTCGTAAGGTAAAGACGCGAATAGACCAAGTTATGTCTCAAATTGCTCAAAAACAAGAAAAGCTCCTCTATGGAGAGAGTTGAGCAATTCCAAAGCATCAATGTCGACCGTTGTACTCTATGTAGTGTTCTTAGAAGTCTAACTTGCTAGTTGAGCCTTCGTGCCACGTTTCGTAAGGTAAAAACGCGAATAGACCAAGTTATGTCTCAAACTGCACAAAAACGTGAAAAGAACTTCTATGGAGAGAGTTGAGCAATTCCAAAGCATCAATGTGGACCGTTGTACTCTAGTTAGTGCTCTTAAAAGTCTAACTTGCTAGTTGAGCCTCTGTGCTGCGTTTCGTGAGGTAAAGACGCGAATAGACCAAGTTATGTCTCAAATTGCTCAAAAACAAGAAAAGCTCCTCTATGGAGAGAGTTGAGCAATTCCAAAGCATCAATGTGGACCGTTGTACTCTATTTAGTGTTCTTAGAAGTCAAACTACTAGTTGAGCCTTTGTGCCACGTTTCGTAAGGTAAAGATGCAAATAGACCAAGTTATGTTTGAAATTGGACAAAAACGGGAAAAGCTCCTCTATGGAGAGAGTTGAGAAATTCCAAAGGATCAATGTGGACCGTTGTACTCTATTTAGTGCTCTTAAAAGCCTAACTTGCTAGTTGAGCCTCTGTGCCACGTTTCGTAAGGTAAAGACGCGAATAGACCAAGTTATGTCTCAAATTGCTCAAAAACAAGAAAAGCTCCTCTATGGAGAGAGTTGAGCAATTCCAAAGCATCAATGTGGACCGTTGTACTCTATTTAGTGTTCTTAGAAGTCTAACTTGCTAGTTGAGCCTTCGTGCCACGTTTCCTAAGGAAAAGACGCGAATAGACCAAGTTATGTCTCAAATTGCACAAAAACGTGAAAAGCTCCTCTATGGAGAGAGTTGAGCAATTCCAAAGCATCAATGTGGACCGTTGTACTCTATTTAGTGCTCTTAAAAGTCTAACTTGCTAGTTGAGCCTTCGTGCCACGTTTCGTAAGGTAAAGACGCGAATAGACCAAGTTATGTTTGAAATTGCACAAAAACGTGAAAAACTCCTCTATGGAGAGAGTTGAGCAATTCCAAAGGATCAATGTGGACCGTTGTACTCTATTTAGTGCTCTTAAAAGTCTAACTTGCTAGTTGAGCCTCTGTGCCACGTTTCGTAAGGTAAAAACGCGAATAGACCAAGTTATGTCTCAAATTCCACAAAAACGTGAAAAGCTCCTCTATGGAGAGAGTTGAGCAATTCCAATGCATCAATGTGGACCGTTGTACTCTATGTAGTGTTCTTAGAAGTGTAACTTGCTAGTTGAGCCTTCGTGCCACGTTTCGTAAGGTAAAAACCCGAATAGACCAAGTTATGTCTCAAATTGCTCAAAAACGTGAAAAGCTCTTCTATGGAGAGAGTTGAGCAATTCCAAAGCATCAATGTGGACCGTTGTACTCTATGTAGTGTTCTTAGAAGTCTAACTTGCTAGTTGAGCCTTCGTGCCACGTTTCGTAAGGTAAAGACGCGAATAGACCAAGTTATGTTTGAAATTGCACAAAAACGTGAAAAACTCCTCTATGGAGAGAGTTGAGCAATTCCAAAGGATCAATGTGGACCGTTGTACTCTATTTAGTGCTCTTAAAAGTCTAACTTGCTAGTTGAGCCTCTGTGCCACGTTTCGTAAGGTAAAAACGCGAATAGACCAAGTTATGTCTCAAATTCCACAAAAACGAGAAAAGCTCCTCTATGGAGAGAGTTGAGCAATTCCAATGCATCAATGTGGACTGTTGTACTCTATGTAGTGTTCTTAGAAGTGTAACTTGCTAGTTGAGCCTTCGTGCCACGTTTCGTAAGGTAAAAACCCGAATAGACCAAGTTATGTCTCAAATTGCTCAAAAACGTGAAAAGCTCTTCCATGGAGAGAGTTGAGCAATTCCAAAGCATCAATGTGGACCGTTGTACTCTATGTAGTGTTCTTAGAAGTCTAACTTGCTAGTTGAGCCTTCGTGCCACGTTTCGTAAGGTAAAGACGCGAATAGACCAAGTTATGTCTCAAATTGCACAAAAACGTGAAAAGCTCCTCTATGGAGAGAGTTGAGCAATTCCAAAGGATCAATGTGGACCGTTGTACTCTATTTAGTGCTCTTAAAAGTCTAACTTGCTAGTTGAGCCTCTGTGCCGCGTTTCGTAAGGTAAAGACGCGAATAGACCATGTTATGTCTCAAATTGCTCAAAAACAAGAAAAACTCCTCTATGGAGAGAGTTGAGCAATTCCAAAGCATCAATGTGGACCGTTGTACTCTATTTAGTGTTCTTGGAAGTCTAACTTGCTAGTTGAGCCTTCGTGCCACGTTTCGTAAGGTAAAGACGCGAATAGACCAAGTTATGTCTCAAATTGCACAAAAACGTGAAAAGCTCCTCTATGGAGAGAGTTGAGCAATTCCAAAGCATCAATGTGGACCGTTGTACTCTATTTGGTGCTCTTAAAAGTCTAACTTGCTAGTTGAGCCTTCGTGCCACGTTTCGTAAGGTAAAGAATCGAATAGGCCAAGTTATGTCTCAAATTGCAAAAAAACGTGAAAAGCTCCTCTATGGAGAGAGTTGAGCAATTCCAAAGCATCAATGTGGACCATTGTACTCTATTTACTGTTCTTAGAAGTCTAACTTGCTAGTTGAGCCTTTGTGCCACGTTTCGTAAGGTAAAGACGCGAATACACCAAGTTATGTTTGAAATTGGACAAAAACGGGAAAAGCTCCTCTATGGAGAGAGTTGAGAAATTCCAAAGGATCAATGTGGACCGTTGTACTCTATTTAGTGCTCTTAAAAGTCTAACTTGCTAGTTGAGCCTCTGTGCCGCGTTTCGTAAGGTAAAGACGCGAATAGACCAAGTTATGTCTCAAATTGCTCAAAAAGAAGAAAAACTCCTCTATGGAGAGAGTTGAGCAATTCCAAAGCATCAATGTGGACCGTTGTACTCTATTTAGTGTTCTTAGAAGTCTAACTTGCTAGTTGAACCTTCGTGCCACGTTTCGTAAGGTAAAGACGCGAATAGACCAAGTTATGTCTCAAATTGCACAAAAACGTGAAAAGCTCCTCTATGGAGAGAGTTGAGCAATTCCAAAGCATCAATGTGAACCGTTGTACTCTATTTAGTGCTCTTAAAAGTCTAACTTGCTAGTTGAGCCTTCGTGCCACGTTTCGTAAGGTAAAGACGCGAATAGGCCAAGTTATGTCTCAAATTGCGCAAAAACGTGAAAAGCTCCTCTATGGAGAAAGTTGAGCAATTCCAAAGCATCAATGTGGACCGTTGTACTCTATGTAGTGTTCTTAGAAGTCTAACTTGCTAGTTGAGCCTTCGTGCCACGTTTCGTAAGGTAAAAACGCGAATAGACCAAGTTATGTCTCAAACTGCACAAAAACGTGAAAAGCACTTCTATGGAGAGAGTTGAGCAATTCCAAAGCATCAATGTGGACCGTTGTACTCTAGTTAGTGCTCTTAAAAGTCTAACTTGCTAGTTGAGCCTCTGTGCTGCGTTTCGTGAGGTAAAGACGCGAATAGACCAAGTTATGTCTCAAATTGCTCAAAAACAAGAAAAGCTCCTCTATGGAGAGAGTTGAGCAATTCCAAAGCATCAATGTGGACCGTTGTACTCTATTTAGTGTTCTTAGAAGTCAAACGACTAGTTGAGCCTTTGTGCCACGTTTCGTAAGGTAAAGACGCGAATAGACCAAGTTATGTTTAAAATTGGACAAAAACGGGAAAAGCTCCTCTATGGAGAGAGTTGAGAAATTCCAAAGGATCAATGTGGACCGTTGTACTCTATTTAGTGCTCTTAAAAGTCTAACTTGCTAGTTGAGCCTCTGTGCCACGTTTCGTAAGGTAAAGACGCGAATAGACCAAGTTATGTCTCAAATTGCTCAAAAACAAGAAAAACTCCTCTATGGAGAGAGTTGAGCAATTCCAAAGCATCAATGTGGACCGTTGTACTCTATTTAGTGTTCTTAGAAGTCTAACTTGCTAGTTGAGCCTTCGTGCCACGTTTCGTAAGGTAAAGACGCGAATAGACCAAGTTATGTCTCAAATTGCACAAAAACGTGAAAAGCTCCTCTATGGAGAGAGTTGAGCAATTCCAAAGCATCAATGTGGACCGTTGTACTCTATTTAGTGCTCTTAAAAGTCTAACTTGCTAGTTGAGCCTTCGTGCCACGTTTCGTAAGGTAAAGACGCGAATAGGCCAAGTTATGTCTCAAATTGCGCAAAAACGTGAAAAGCTCCTCTATGGAGAGAGTTGAGCAATTCCAAAGGATCAATGTGGACCGTTGTACTCTATTTAGTGCTCTTAAAAGTCTAACTTGCTAGTTGAGCCTCTGTGCTACATTTCGTAAGGTAAAGACGCGAATAGACCAAGTTATGTCTCAAATTGCTCAAAAACAAGAAAAGCTCCTCTATGGAGAGAGTTGAGCAATTCCAAAGCATCAATGTGGACCGTTCTACTCTATTTAGTGTTCTTAGAAGTCTAACTTGCTAGTTGAGCCTTCGTGCCACGTTTCGTAAGGTAAAGACGCG
Organism: Tripterygium wilfordii; assembly: GCF_013401445.1. Taxonomy (NCBI): domain Eukaryota; kingdom Viridiplantae; phylum Streptophyta; class Magnoliopsida; order Celastrales; family Celastraceae; genus Tripterygium; species Tripterygium wilfordii. Next base: position 666 of record NW_024056189.1, on the reverse strand, counting down.
AATAGACCAAGTTATGTCTCAAATTGCTCAAAAACGTGAAAAGCTCTTCTATGGAGAGAGTTGAGCAATTCCAAAGCATCAATGTGGACCGTTGTACTCTATGTAGTGTTCTTAGAAGTCTAACTTGCTAGTTGAGCCTTCGTGCCACGTTTCGTAAGGTAAGGACGCGAATAGACCAAGTTATGTTTGAAATTGCACAAAAACGTGAAAAGCTCCTCCATGGAGAGAGTTGAGCAATTCCAAAGGATCAATGTGGACCGTTGTACTCTATTTAGTGCTCTTAAAAGTCTAACTTGCTAGTTGAGCCTCTGTGCTACATTTCGTAAGGTAAAGACGCGAATAGACCAAGTTATGTCTCAAATTGCTCAAAAACAAGAAAAGCTCCTCTATGGAGAGAGTTGAGCAATTCCAAAGCATCAATGTCGACCGTTGTACTCTATTTAGTGTTCTTAGAAGTCTAACTTGCTAGTTGAGCCTTCGTGCCACGTTTCGTAAGGTAAAGACGCGAATGGACCAAGTTATGTCTCAAATTGCACAAAAACGTGAAAAGCTCCTCTATGGAGAGAGTTGAGCAATTCCAAAGCATCAATGTGGACCGTTGTACTCTAGTTAGTGCTCTTAAAAGTCTAACTTGCTAGTTGAGCCTCTGTGCTGCGTTTCGTGAGG